>NC_035108.1:235203955-235505132 GCF_002204515.2 Aedes aegypti | reverse complement strand
AGATACTTTTCTTGAGATTTTTCAAGATAGTACTTCAATAATCACTGCAAGGGTTATTCTATTGATTCTTCCGACATTTTTTACAACATCCCTGAAAAAAAAAACAACGAATTCACCTTTGAAGGAACTTCATTGCTTATTTAAAGATTTGTAAATTAAAATAGGCTGGGTTTAAAGAGACTAATATAGGTAGTAATTACATATTGATGATTTTTTCTTTCGCAGTCGTCCCAGTGGGGACGTAATGCCAATAAGAAGAAGAAGAGTTTCAGGAAAAAAAATTTCTCAAAGTGCAAAAACTGAATGCAAATCCTATAATCTCTAAAGAATCACTAAGTACAAATTCCTGGGAGTTTTTCTATTGGATTCCTTGGAAGAGAAAAACTGTGCTATAACTGTGCTAAAATGCTGGTCAAATGTTTCATAGGGTATTCTTGAATGAACTGTAGAGTAACGTGGGACAGAAGTTGGAGTGGCACATATGTTTCTTTTTGAGATTTCAAGTTCAATTCATAACAAATGCTATCATTATCAATGTCAAGGTGGTTCGAATGCTATTCAATTTAGAGACTGTCTATCAAAATATCAAAGAAATTGATTGCTATTTGGAAAAGTTATGGCTGTTTGTTGATATTAGGCGTGAACATTGGTCGAACTTACGTTGCATGGAACAATATAAAAACAAATCAATATTGGATCTTTTTAATTAGTGGCATAGCATGGCTTATCGTAAGGATGCTTCGAGGTGTTTTAGTTTTTGCATAAAGGTTTGCAAACCATTTTTGGCGCAAAGTGGGGCAAAGTTTGTTGCGGACAATAATTTTTAAAACTGTTGTAACGGGTAAATATTTTAACACAAACTTGTAGAACAAAGTTGCAGCACATATGGTCGGCGTTAAGTCAGAGTGGACCAAGTGACATTTTTCATATTTTGAGAAAAATGGGTTTAAAGTCTAACGCTCTGTAATTTTTGAACTCGTTTAAAATTTGGTTCAATATTTTCACACATCTTTGTGTTACTTTCAAACAATATGATGTGAAGCGATAATCATAAAAAATCATAATCCAAACCTCTGATAGACGATTTTCTGATGGACTATGTGCACTTGGTCCACTCTGACTGAACTAAAAACCACCGTTCAGTGAGTTGGTTCACTCTGACTGAACAATTTCTAGGAAAATAACAATCATGCAATGCTTGCATGGTCAAACTGGGTGCATATCTCTAAGAAAAACAGATTATCAAGACCCTTCGACACCAGTATCGTAAGTTCTTTAAGAATCCATATCGTCAATCCTGAAATCAGTGGCATTACGATAGCTTGAAAATTAAGGTCAGAGTATTGATGGCCAGAAATATTCAAAAATGTGTTCAGTCAGAGTGGACCAAGTGAAAATCTTGAGTACCGACCAAAATATACTGGTCCAATAAGCGGGTTCTAGCACATTCCAAACATACACCATAGAATCACCATAAACTTCTATCGGACTCTTAAATTGACTCAAAAAATGCAATAATCAATCAGTGTATTGCTTTTCAACACATGGTCCACTCTGTCTGCACAGAAATTGTTGAATTTTCTGACCACCCATCGAAATATGATAAATGGTTAAAAATCAAAATCAAATGCATCGAATTAAATAATATTTATAAATTTCTTTTGTTGGATAAGTAGAAGAATCATTCAAAGTCAAGAAATCTTACAAATTTCTAGAAATGTTTTTCATTTCCTCGCATTCCTCAGCGCGCTGATCATTTTCGCTGATATGGTAATAAGCACTTGGTCCACTCTGACTGCACACTTTTATCGAGGTTTATTGATCATCCAAAGTAAATGTGTTACATATCTCGCGCAGTTTACAGCATTCTTAAAATCTGATTGAAGTGAAACGGAGGTAAGGTAATTTTGCATCTAATGAGAGAATAATCCAATTTTCCCAAGTTTTGTACTTGGTCCCCTCTGACTTAACGCCGACCATATGATAAAAGTTCGCTGTGTGGTATTAGTATTTTTTCAACTGTTATAGTTTTTATTTATTTCTAAAAATTTTGATTATTCCACTAACGTTGGACTTTTGCCCCACCTTCCTCTACTCACATCCCGTGTCAATAGGTTACCAGGTCAAAATTGTCAGTGAATGAGAATTTCTTCTTGTTTTTTTTTACATAAGGCTGAAAATCTCCTTAATAAAGATAATAAAAAAAAATTCTTTTTTTACATTTTGTCCTTTTTGAGACAGGGTCTGCTCTTCAGGATAGTGTTGCAAGAGTACTTTCTTATTTCTAGCACAACGCTCCAACTTGGACAGAGCCTGCTTCTCAGCTAAGTGTTGTATGACCTTTTCGACAGTTATTGACTGTGCTGTCTTTGCCAATTAATTTTGTATAATGTGCATATGTTTAATTTTTGTAATTTGTATTTTTATGTAGTTTTATTTATTCTTACGATAACTTGTTAGTTTACACTTTTTATCAAGTCAAAGAAACTTTGAGGAAAATACATATTGAACTCAAAACTAACAAAATTACCTAATAATGCAAAACAAGATGACTAAAGGAAACAAAAAAATAACATAATTGCAAAGAGGTAACTAAAGAAACTTTGAAGTTAAATTAAATTTTTCATCGCGCTTTTAAAAAAAGATATTGTTAGTTTTTTGATTGGCAATCCGTTCCAGCAAGCGGCTCCGAACACCAGCAGGCTTTTACCACTCGCCGATGTATGCCTTGGTACCGTAATTTCGGGTGAAATTGATCATTTTTCACGGTTTTTCTAGTCTGCTTTCTATAATGTTAACAATGCCAAACAATTAAATGCAGGAAAACAAGTACGAAGGTGAGCCTCATCGACTTATGTACCGAAATTTTCTAACAAATGTCATTTTAGTGTTAACAAATACCTCTAAAATAAAAAATCAGAGGATCTCATTTCGGGGTGAAATTGATCACTTGTCAATGCCATTATTGTTAGTTTCCAAAACAACTCTATATGATAAATTTGAGCTCCCTGAATCCGAATATGCTTGTGAAATTCTTAACAATGCAATCTATATAAATAAAAATGGAATGGTGTTTGTATGTCACGAAATGGCTTACGAACGAGTCAACGGATTTGAATGATTCTACCTCCGTTTTATTCGTCAAGGGATCCGACGTGTTTGTGAGTATAAAATTCCCAGGATATTCACCGGGAAAGTTGGAAAAACGTGCGTGGACGGAACTGTCATTTCGTATGGGACGATCAATATCGTTTTTCAACAGCCTACTTGATGGCTAAACGAAGTTTGCCGGGACCGCTAGTATAAATAACGAATAGTTAAATTTCAAGAATTACGCTGAAAACGCCTAAATGTATGCAATTTCCTAAGGAATTCAATGATATCTAACAGAAATTCTATTATTTTAACCATATGAGCTAATTGGTACGAGTTTTGGTGATGAAATCTGGTTTGGGGATATATCTCAAGCATCCTCACAAACTTTCAGGTTTATACCATGTTCAAATCCTTGCTTAGAAATGGAAGTTCATAGGTGTTTGTCAATACAGTAGTTTCTCGATTTTATCACTGCTCGTTTTAATATCGCTTCACTATATCACTCTCGATTTTAGCACGGTTTTCTGTTCGATTTTATCACGCCACAATAATTGTGTAAATTTCATACATTTTTCATTGAAAAACAACCCTAAACAACCAACATACATCTATTTGACCAATCTTTCACGTGCTTTCCATGTCATTCACTCTATTTCTGCAAAATAAAGCTCAAATTTTGATAGAAATTATATGGTAGAAAATACATTTTCATTATATCACGTTTGAATATATCACGCCGAAAATTTTTGGGCCCGTGATATAATCGAGAAATTACTGTACTGCACCGTGCATGATTTTGAAATTTTACGTTATTTTCATAGTAATAAACATTCTTTAACGCAAAAAACTTCACAACACACAATTCGACAATAGTTTTCGACGAGCAACGTTCATTTACTGCAGCTTACATTGATATTTGTGCTCCATTTTGAGTAAATAAAATCGTGTGATACGATGATCAATTTCACCCTTCTGATCAATTACACCCGATTTTACGGTATGATGAAACAACGAATTCGGTCTTGCTGTCCACGTTGCAGATGTTGCAGGATATATTCTGGTTCTCATGAAAGTACTGATTCGTAGATGATAGTTCGGAAGTAAGTCGTGTCCCAAAATCGAGTTGCGCAAATAGCTACCGTAGAATCACGTCGCCATAGATTGAAACCAAAACGCGCAGCTGATTTGTAGCACCGGTGTAGTTCCTCCTTGAGGCTGGCAGCTAACCCGGAGAAATACACAACATCACTATAAGTGAATATGGGTACCACGACGGCTTGCACCAGCTTTCTCCTCGTTGGAGTGATAGAACTGGAGCGAAACGACGGAATGTGCGTAGTGTATTTTAGGTTCTCGTGACTACATCGTTCACCAGATTAGTCCACGTCAGGTTATTTTCAAGCTGCAGTCCAAGATTTGTAACCTTGGTAGACAAAAGCACCGCCTCGCCGCAGAACGAAATCGGTGCTTGGGGATTAAGGTGATTATAGAACGAAGCAACACCTCAAATTTTCTAGAGCACAAGACTTGAGAACCAAACAGCGCTCCGCGTTAAAAATTTATCCCATTGGTCACCACCAGCAAACAAGCAATTTGATTGGTTTTCAACGCGAACTGTTGTCAGATTCTCCAGTCTTGTGCACTTGATAATTCAAAGTTTGGCTTCGTTTTATAATCACCTTAACAGTTCCAGTTTTATTGAAAACTATTGCCTGAGTTTTCTTTGGGTTAGGTGATAGTTTATTAGACTTGGCCCAGTGTTTTATCGCTTCGAGATCCTCGTTCATGGTTTGGATGAGCATGTCGATGTCCGCCACAAGCCCAGTAGGGTACACCTGGAGGTCTTCAGCGTACAGTTGGTAGTGGCACTTCAGAGATAATGGCACCCAAGTAACACCGAAAACATCTTTCTATTCAACAGATAGTAAATGATGTTGTATAAGTGTATTATATGCGAATACCGTGACAGCTTGTTTGATGTTTAAGTCTTAAATTAGTATTCTCAAAACATAATATGTCCAAACATTGAATCAAAGATTGACAAGCTATCTACGTAAAATTATAGCTCCTTGAACGTTTATATAACTTCATTTGTTTTGTATTCTTTCTTCTAAATATTAATCACAAATAAGCTCTAGAGATGTATTTTAAAATGATCGTCAACAAAATTCAAACATCATCTTGAAGCTACATTGTCATGACCGATTTTTTCTTTTCGACCTTCGCAATTGTTGTTTACTCCCGTCTTCCAATGTTCACTTCATAAACGATCTTGCGGTCACAATTAAAGCTTATCATCAACTGGTAAAAACTCCACAGTTGATAGAACACTCTGCATCTTTTTGAAGCATTCTAATGAATAATGACTTGCTGGAGTTTTAACGTTTGGCCGGAACTGCTGGATGCTGACATATTGAACCAGGCTGAGTGTGAATGGAAGTTCTAGTGACTGTTGCTTGATGGCTAGCGTGAACATTTTTCCAGAAACCCCGACATTTAATTGATATACAGGTGTTTTGCTTTAGTCGCACTTTCTCAGTTTGTCTCACATTCGAAGATAGAACTTAGCTTCAATCATGTTTTTCTGCAGCCGCATCATTATGGTCCATTTATTTCCCAGCAGTCCGCCAGCAGCCTTGTTAAGTGTTTAGTTTCATTTATTTTTCTGAAAGCCGCAAATCCATCTATGGCTTGCTTGATTATTCTCGCTCTCAATGCATTTAAAAATACGAGTTACTGCAATGATTGCGTCAGTGAACTGCAATATTTACAAACAAATATTATTTTGTTGTTATGATTGATTTCGGTTCGTTGTAAAGTATGCTCTAATTTAGTTATTTTCGTGTTATAACAACAATCGCAATACATAATAATACCCTATTTGAGAGAAAATTCCAAACATGCTCATAGGGTGTATTATTGATGTATATTATAAGCTCTTTTATAAACGTCGAATTAGATTGTTGTCAGGACATAAATAGAGCGTTATGATAACAAATATTCTAATTAAAGCTGGACTAGTAGAGTTAGAAAAGACATACTACACTACTGGCTAAATATATTAACCTATGGCAGTAAAGACTTGAGGTAATGGATGCGAACTCGGTGATCTTGATAAGAGACATTATTATGAATATAATGTAACAGGACAATTTTCAGTTATTTGTTTTTTTTTTATTACTTCGGATTTATATCGTACGATGAACCTAGATACTGGATTATTAATATAATAGGTAATATAAGCTGTCTGAAAATTTTTCTACGGCACTGTAAGCTCGTGCCATATTGTTTTCTTTGTAAACCAAAACAAATATTACGAAAAAAAAAAACTACAATTCTGACGATTTAGTATTTTCTTTTTTAATTACTTCACTGGCGCATGAATTATGTGAGGATGAAACGAAAAATTGCACCATGTATCTTAAGCCGCATTGAAAATATGACTCTCAATGCAGATTATAACGCATTTGCCCAATGTTTCTGTGATTTGACATATCTATGGGAATGATTTAATCTCTTGGAATTTTCGTTGGGTTTCAGTAGCCATATAAATTCCAAACATTTTGTTTGTCAATTTTCTAGAGTTCACTACGCTAGGCATGTTGTTGGGTTCGTTAGAACTTGAGAACATACAAAGTTTGAAATACAAATGTTTTCTGTAAGTTCAATCACTTGCAAATAGCTATATTTCAACTAATATAGCTTGCTGTTATACAATTGTATTTTCCAAGTCATATCACTTGAAATGACCTCGATACCAACAAAAGCAAGTGGTTGAAATATGCTTGTCTTTTGTGAGTATTTATTGCTAACAAAAAATTATATTATAACTAATAAATGTTCTCATTTCAACCGTTGCTTCAATTATGTTGGGAGTACGTTAATAAATTGTGCATTGCACATTTATTTTAGTTCTATGAGTTTGTGTATCTATATGCAAGATGTTATATAAGCCGCCATGTTTTGTGATTTTTTAGCTATACAAGTGCTTGATATTAAGTCAATAATACAAGAAAAATACAATCGAATATGTTTAGAACGTGAATTTTAAACTTTTATATAGCAAGCTGTGTTACGTGGGCAGGCTGTTGATGTATAAGCTGAATAACAACGCGCTTAAGAAAGAGCCTTGTGGAGTACCGTCAAGGACATCACGCCCGTCGGACATTGGAAAGGCGTTGCGACTGTTTTCGTTGTACAAGGAATAATGGTCGTACGCAGTTTGAGAAAAACGCTTCCAAGGTTCGGTGGTTGACACAGTTGAAAGCCAGCGAAAAATCTACTAGGACCATGACTGTGCAGAGGTCCCTGTCGAAACTGTCATGAATATCATGAACGATCTTAGTCAGGGCGGTGGTAGTGCTGTATCCTTTACGATATCCAGATTGGTGTTTCGCAAGCAATAGGGCATTCGGGTTGTTGAGATGCTCGGTGATTTGGGCCAATAGGATCTTTTCAAGCAAGATATTGCTGGCAAAACACTGATTGGACGATAGTCTTTAGATTGTATGGGATTCAGAATCTTAGGAATGGGAGTAATGATGGCATTTTTCCAGTTGGAGGGGAATATCTTCGAATCTATAATTGCGTTATACAGATGGGAAAGTGCTGGTAGTATGAAGGGACAAAGAAGTTTGATGAAAGATATCGGAAGGTCATCAGATCCGGTGGCGTTGGTATGAATTTCAAAAATCTTACGACAGACCTCGTCAACATTTGTGTGTTGGAAATTGAAATTCGATCCGCCATGATCTATCGCTGTACGATGGATTGGCTTGGTGGATGAACCAGATTGATCCATACTTTGCAACTGTCTATGACCTTCACTGAAGAAGAAATAGAGTTCATCAGCGTTAGTGGCATCTATAGATGCGCCATTCTTTGTGTTGTTGTGCATCCCTTCGCTCCGCAAGTTACACCATAGGTTCTTCGCAGGTAGGTTTTGGCCAAAATGTAATTCGGCATAGCGCTTTTTAGCTGCAAAAATAAGGGAGTTGGCCCTGTCCCTCTTCCTGGTATAATCCAGCCACTGGTTGTCACCACGAACTCTGTTAGGGTTGCGTGAAAACAGGGTGTACGCCAAGTCCCTTAGTTCCACCGCTCCTTTGATTCCTTCCGGTATCCATGGTGTTTGCTTGTAGCGTATAACAAGAGTGCGTTCCGGAGCATGCTAAGTAGATGCTTAAGTTCGTTGGTCAGAAGTTCCGCCTTCGTAGATGGGTTTTCGGCAGCACATAAATGCTGTAGACCCTTGGCTTGGTAATCGACTTGTAATCGTAGGGAGTCAATTGCTTGCAAATTTCTTACACGAATGGTTTGTGGAGTTGAACTTGGCATCTGTATGTTGGCTAAAAGATAGATCACTTCATGATAAGAGATGGTATTGCCGTTTAATGTTTTCGATTTAATCACATTCTCAGGAGAGTCTGTGATAAGCAGATGAATCGTTGTCGTAGAATTTTCAGTGACACTCGTGGAGCCCGTTGGTAAGATCGTGAGATCAAACGTTGCGTTGATGCGAGAGAGTGCAGCTAGATTCGCTGAAGGATGGGTTGATTTGACGTTGATATTGAAGTCTCCTACGATAAACAACCTATCGATTCCAAAGTCGGGCAAATCGATAAGTACCTTCTCATACACTTGACTGAAGTATGGATTGGAGCAGACTGGATTGTAGAAAACCGCGACGCAGATGTTCAGCTGATTAATCTTGAGTTGGACAGCCACCATTCAATCCTTTGTCCAATGGGGGCGTGGCTTTTATTCCTTTCTGGGCATAGATCCCTATTCCACCGCAGGTCCTGGTGCCACGACATCTTCCACATGGCAAGGAGTGCTTGACAAAGTTGTAGCCAGGGATGCGTATGGGACCAGCAGGACAAGATGATTTGAGCTTTATTTCGGTAACCGCAAAGATTTGGCATTGGTTAACGTCAAGTAGAAGTTTGATCCCGTCAATATTGTGTTCGAGCCCTCTCACAATCACATCGCTGTCTGCAGCTAAGGTCGATTGTTTAGCGACGAGACTTCCTCGCACTACACAGTCCTCGCAGAAGAACGCGAAGTTCTGGATTTCTAGAGCTAGAACATAGCTAATACGGACGCAGCAGAAATGATACCAAACGGTGCACTCATCATAACAGCTCCACTTCCCGAGGAGGAAGAAATAACTTACAATAACGTATGAATACCATACCGTGAATCCAACACGCATTATTTAAGTATTACAATACCTGATCTAATTATCAGTTTGGTGTTAGTAGAACATGCATGGAATATTATTTCAGGGCTCATTCAGGTTGTTAGTACCGTAATCCGGGGTAACATTGATCATTTTTATGAATATTTCTTAAATATTTCGTTTGAAAATGCAAATGTTGCAAATTTTATATTTTTAAAACAAGTACTGCCAGCCATAGCTCGTGACTACATACTGCATTTTGTTTTTTGGAAGTGTTCTGGCAGCACGGACGATGACAACCGGAGCGGTGTGCAGAATCCGACTGCACAATAGATCGAGAGCTACCTAGAGAATCGGAATCATAAAGGCCAGTGAAGTGGATGAAACGTGCACCACATTGTTGAGCTCTATGAATTTGGCACACGTACGATTTATTTCTATGCATATTATCGAGTGAAGTGATTTCTTATTATCAAAATAATATATTTTTGGTGCAAATCTTGGAATCAAATATTGAAGTGGTTTGCTAAATAGCGCCGGTAATGATCAGTAGTGCATAATTAATTTGATAACCTAAGAATCTATTGTAATGCATTATTCCTATCACAGATTCGATAATTTCGATGTTTCCAGTTATACACCCGATTAATTAATGCTCTTATTGTTAAATACGTACAAAAAGGTATGAATTAGGTCGATTATGTGATTCAATGCATAATTAGATTATCATTATTCTACTAGGGCAGGTATATCTACCATAAGAATCTTGGCTTTATCTGGTAGGGTTCTGAACCGATAGGCGAGACCAAATGTATGGATTACGGTACAATTTTTTGAAAAGAAGTCTAATAAACAATTATTTTTTTTTTAGCTTTGAGCTGCGCAAATTGAAACGCTGCTGCGAGATTTCTTTTACCTATCAACCAACATCCTCAAAGATTTGAGCTTAAGATGCCAAAGGACGATGCCCATGATTGCGGCGCCTGCAACCGACCGAATTCCGCCGACGTCGGAATGGTGTCCTGCGATGGATGCAAGGTGTTATACCACTACACGTGTGCTAAGGTGTCACCAGGGGTTCTAAAACGGTCTTGGAGATGTAGCACTTGCCAAACCGAACCGTCTGCCGAACCAACCGGTACTAAGAAAAGGGGAGTTAGGAAGCAGTCGGCTAGCTTGACTGTCCTCGGTGCAGCATCGAGCGAGATCCCGAAGTCAAGTGCCGCCAGCCAGAAGGATTTGGAGAAATCGAAAGCATCCCAGCAGTCGAAAACCTCCGAGAAATCGATTACCGTCGTTGTTCCTATTCCCGGCACGAGTGGCGTAATCACTCCGAAAAAGAATCCAGAAGTCCCAACTGTAGCGACCCACGGGGAGAAGAAATCCACCAAATCCAGCACTTCTACCGCCAAAGCTCGAGCGCAATTGGCATTGCAGCGATTAGAAGAGGAGCGACTATTGGAGGAGCAGAAGTTGATGGATGAACGGGCGCGAGTAGAAGAGGAACGGATCCGTCTTGAAAAGGAGAAGCAGCTCAAGGAGCAGGAACATGCGATAAAGGCCAAGGAACTAGCGATGCGAGAGAAGTATCTGCGAGACAAGTTCGCTCTGAAGGAGCAAATTGCCGACGAAGAGAGCAGCAACAATTCCAGTCCCATTAGTAGTCGGACTAGAACGAAGGCCTGGCTGCAGGACCAGCAGAAGTTGAAACCGATTCAAGACGACAATAGTGTAACGCACAAATCGGAGTACAATCTGCAGAATATCGAGGCAGGATCGAATCGACTTCAACCGCCATCCGTGGTAAGATCTTATAGACCTCGACCACCATCCGTAGTCGGACCGATTCAGCAACAGCCAGCTGACTTGGAGAACGATCGCCAAGTGGAAGATTTGAGATTTAATGCACCTCTCGGTTTCCCGAACCAGCGTGGAGATTTTGGGAACGAGATGCAACCCGTCGCCCTGGTAGGAGTTCCTAACCTCCAAGGGAACCGTGAAGGCTGCGGAAACCGGATGCAACCCGAGGATTATCTTCCCAGTGCCGTCCGGAATGAAGCCGGATTCAATGCTGATATGCTGCCAGCGCTTGGTGGATGCTTAGAAGGCCCGATGAATGAAATGCGACCAGGATTGCACGGGGCGGGGCCGAACGCCAACCAGATAGCGGCAAGGCAAATCTGGCCGAAGAAGTTGCCCACGTTCTCTGGCGACCCGGAGGATTGGTCAATATTCGTCCACAGTTTCGAGACGGCCAACGTTGCGTGTGGCTTCACAGACGTGGAAAATATCATCCGGCTGCGGGAGTGCTTGCGAGGGGCAGCGAGAGACGCCGTCGTCACGAAGCTGATGTTTCCTCAGAATGTGAGGACGATAATGGATACCCTACGCCGGTTGTTCGGTAGACCAGAACTACTGGTGAAGAATTTGCTGAACAAGGTACACCGGGCAGAGGCACCGAAACCGGAACGATTGGATTCGTTGATCAACTTCGGTTTGACGGTGCAACAGTTGTGCGATCATTTGGAGGCCGCCAACCTTCGAAGTCATTTGTCGAATCCTACGCTGCTTGGCGAGTTAGTGGAGAAGTTGCCAGCATCCATCAAACTAGAGTGGGCGAGATTTAAGCGAGCTCACGCCGATCCAACGCTTAGGCACTTCGGGATGTTCATGGAGGAGCTGGTGAACGACGCCAGCGAAGTCACGATGCCAATACAGCAGAAGTCGGCAGTTTCAAGAGTCGACAGGGACAAACTGAAGGAGAAGGGACACGTGTACGCCCATGAGGAGGTCGCTGATTCGCAAAGCCGCAGCAAAGAGAGACAGCCTTGCCCAATATGCAGCAAGATAGACCACCGCGTACGGAACTGTGAACAATTCCAGAAATTGAGCCTGGACGGTCGCCTAAAGGCCGTTGAACGATGGAAACTGTGTGAGGTTTGTTTGTTCGACCACGGCCAATGGAGGTGCCGATCGAGATTTCGGTGTAACGTTGGGAGCTGCCGAGATCGTCACCACCCGCTTCTTCATCGTCCGAAGCAAGAGCAACTTCCATCACAATCCCAAGCGTCGGAGTGCCATACGCATCAGCGGCCGCAGCGGTCGGTCCTGTTTAGGATCATTCCGGTTACATTGTTCAACGAGAACCGTAAATGTGAGACTTTCGCCTTCTTGGACGAAGGGTCTTCATTGACACTCGTAGAGGCTGGCTTGGCGCGGCAGCTTGGAGCGAACGGTGTCGCTGAACCCCTAGAGCTGCTTTGGACTTCGAGCGTAATGAGGAACGAGAACGATTCGAAGCGTGTTGATTGCGAAATAGCGGGAAAAGGATTACCCCGTCGTTTTGCATTGAAGAACGCGCACACCGTTGAGGAGCTAAAGCTTCCGAACCAGAGTCTGGCCATGAAGGAACTATCGGAGCGGTACCCACACCTCCGAAATCTACCTGTTCCGTCGTACTCTGAAGCTGTTCCTAGGATCCTGCTCGGACTTGAAAATCTGAGTCTTTTCGCTCCATTGGATAGTTGTGTCGGCCGCCCCGGAGAACCAATCGCCGTGAAATCGCTGCTAGGCTGGTCTGTCTATGGACCGGTTGGAAATGGGAGAGCGAAGGAGGGATTCGTCAACGTTCACGAATGCAACTGTGGCGCTGATCGAGAGTTGAACGAACTAGTTCGGCAGCAGTTTATTCTAGAAGACTCGATGATCCGGTCAACACCTCCGCTGGAATCCACCGACGAGAAGCGAGCTCGCGAAATCTTAGAGTGCACTACAAAGTTCGTGGACGGAAAATATGAAACTGCTCTACTTTGGAAAGCCGATGACGCCAAACTACCCAATAGTCTCCCGATGGCAATGAAGCGACTGAAAAGTTTCGAGGCTCAACTAGCGAAAGATCCGAGTTTGCGCGATGCAGTGAATCAGCAGATCAACGACTTTGTACAGAAGGGCTATATACACAAGGCCACCGAGGAAGAACTGATAGAGATCAGTCGAAGACAGGTTTGGTACTTACCGCTAGGCCTGGTAACTCACCCGAAAAAGCAGAAGAAGAGGCTGGTGTGGGACGCAAGGGCGCAAGTCAATGGCATTTCTCTCAACTCCCAATTGCTGAAGGGCCCAGACCTGCTAGTATCGCTTCCGTCCGTGATCTGCAAATTTCGCGAGAAGCGCGTCGGATTCGGAGGCGATATTCGAGAAATGTTTTTGCAGCTGCGTATGCGAACGTCGGACAAGTATTTCCAGTGCTTCCTGTTTCGCTCCGATTCCCAACAGCCACCGGAAGTCTACATCGCTGACGTAGCAATGTTTGGTGCCACATGTTCGCCATGCGTTGCGCAGCATGTGCTGCGAGTGAACGCTGACAAGTGGGCGAAAGAGTTTCCTCAAGCGGCGGCGGCGATTAAAGACAAAACATATATGGACGACTACTACGACAGCGCCGACACTCCCGAAGAAGCTGCGGAGCTAGCCGTACAAGTGTGAACCATCCACGCTCACGGAGGCTTCGAAATGAGGAACTGGGTCAGTAACAGCGCGGAGGTGTTAGAGAAGCTTGGGGAAAGTGCCGTCGTGGAAACGCGAATCCTGCAATCAAGTGTTGAAGAGCGATGGGAAAGAGTTTTAGGAATGTTGTGGCATCCAGCATCGGACACTTTGACGTTTTCTACGGAACTAGGAGAGCAGCTGCTTCCCTACGTGTCCGGAAGAAAGCGACCAACGAAACGCATGGCTCTGAAGATCATAATGAGCCTGTTCGATCCTTTGGGTTTGCTGGCGCCGTATCTCATCCACGGAAGGACCCTGATCCAGGATCTTTGGAGAAGCGGAATACAGTGGGACGAGCAAATGAAGGACGACGAGCACGAGAACTGGAAGCGCTGGGTAAAATTGCTGCCTGGTATCAAAGACCTCAGCATTCCACGATGCTACTTCGGTGATGTAGATCCACGCTGTTATAAGTCGTTGCAGTGTCATGTGTTTACCGACGCCAGCGAGGTCAGTTATGGCTGCGCGGTGTATTTTCGCATAACGGACGAGTACGAACGAGTGCACTGCACGTTGATCATGGCCAAGAGCAGAGTAGCCCCTCTACAACACTTGTCGATACCCCGATTGGAGCTGGAAGCAGCCGTGCTAGGAGCGAAACTGCTGAACACCGTTATGACAAACCATTCGCTGAAGCCCCGCAAGGTGTATCTGTGGTCGGATTCTTCGACCGTTCTTTCGTGGATACGTTCGGATCACAGGAGGTACAAGCAGTTTGTTGCTCATCGTATCGGGGAGATCCGGTCGCTGACCCAAACGGAGAACTGGCGATGGGTTCCAACGAAGGAAAACATAGCTGACTGCCTGACAAAATGGGTGGACGACACAGAGCCTGATTCGAACGGTAGCTGGTTCAAAGGTCCCGCGTTCCTGTACCATCCAGAGGATCTATGGCCACAGCAACGCGTAAAGGCCAACACGCAAGAAGAACTACGGTCGAGATATTTGCTCGCTCATATTTCGGTGCCCATAAGAATGATCGATCCTTCCAGAATCTCCAAGTGGACTATTCTATTACGAACCGTCGCGTGCGTGTACCGGTTTATCAGCAACTGCCGATTGCGAATCGCGGGACACCCGATAGAGGCTATTCCCGTAACTAGAAATCAAGAGAAGCTACTGAAACGGACAGTAGCGGCGCAGGTCGTTCCACTGAAGCAGGAGGAATTTCAACAAGCTGAACGTTTTTTTTGGCGGATGGTTCAAGGAGAATACTATCCAGACGAAGTCCGAACCCTGATGAACAACCGTGATCAGCCGATTGACAAATGGACACCCGTGGAGAAATACAGTCCGTTATACAGACTTTCTCCCTTTGCCGACGAATATGGAGTAGTCAGAATGGAAGGAAGAACCGCTGATGCTGCGTACGCCAGTTTCGATGCAAGATTTCCAATCATTCTTCCTAAGGACAGCCCGATTACTCAACGGCTACTGGAACACTATCATCACAGATATGGTCACGCGAACAAAGAGACTGTTGTTAACGAAGTTCGCCAGCGATTCGAGATCCCACATCTACGGTCGGCGGTGGAGAAAATTTCCCGGAACTGCTTGTCCTGCAAGGTGAATAAATGCAAGCCTCATCCTCCACGAATGGCACCTTTACCGGAACAACGATTGGTGTCCAATGTCCGACCTTTCAGCTACGTCGGAATAGACTACATGGGACCGCTGGAGGTCTCCGTAGGTCGGCGCAAGGAGAAGAGATATGTCGTGGTGTTTACGTGCATGGTTGTTCGGGCAGTCCACCTAGAGGTTGCCTATGACTTGTCGAGCGATTCTTGCATTATGGCAATTCGTAGATTCACCCGTCGGCGTGGGTCACCGGTTGAGATCTTTTCTGACAATGGCACCAATTTTGTCGGTGCCAGTCGAGAACTGCAGAAGCAGGTGGAGCGAATCGACCTGGAGTGTGCCGGTACTTTTACTGATGCGCGGACGAAATGGTCGTTCAATCCCCCCTCCGCACCCCATATGGGCGGAGTGTGGGAAAGAATGGTGCGGAGCGTTAAGGAAGCCATGACCGCATTGGAAGACGGCCGAAAACTCACCGACGAAATACTGTGGACTACGCTGGTCGAAACTGAAGGGCTGATCAACTCTCGACCACTTACTTATATGCCGCAAGAGCTGGACAATCCTGAGGCTTTAACGCCTAACCATTTCCTCTTGAACAGCTCATCCGGCGCACATGAACCGCTGGAACCACCAGAGGACCTAGGACAGGCCCTTAGAAGCAGTTTTGTGCGTTCACAACAGCTAGCGGACGTCGCATGGGAGCGATGGTCGAAAGAGTACTTCCCTACAATCAACAAAAGGTCTAAATGGCTAAATGAGGTGAAATCCCTGAAGGTCGGCGACCTCGTGTACGTAGCGGAAGGTAAACGAAGATCTTGGACGAGAGGTATTGTAGATGAGGTCTTTCCCGGAAAGGACGGAAGAATCCGTCAAGTGATTGTAAGAACAGCGAGTGGTAAGTTGAAGCGTCCGGTTGTTAAACTGGCTGTTATGGAGCTAAGCGGATCTACGGAGAGCCCTCCCGTCGATCCACGGGGCGGGGGATGTTCTGGCAGCACGGACGATGACAACCGGAGCGGTGTGCAGAATCCGACTGCACAATAGATCGAGAGCTACCTAGAGAATCGGAATCATAAAGGCCAGTGAAGTGGATGAAACGTGCACCACATTGTTGAGCTCTATGAATTTGGCACACGTACGATTTATTTCTATGCATATTATCGAGTGAAGTGATTTCTTATTATCAAAATAATATATTTTTGGTGCAAATCTTGGAATCAAATATTGAAGTGGTTTGCTAAATAGCGCCGGTAATGATCAGTAGTGCATAATTAATTTGATAACCTAAGAATCTATTGTAATGCATTATTCCTATCACAGATTCGATAATTTCGATGTTTCCAGTTATACACCCGATTAATTAATGCTCTTATTGTTAAATACGTACAAAAAGGTATGAATTAGGTCGATTATGTGATTCAATGCATAATTAGATTATCATTATTCTACTAGGGCAGGTATATCTACCATAAGAATCTTGGCTTTATCTGGTAGGGTTCTGAACCGATAGGCGAGACCAAATGTATGGATTACGGTACAATTTTTTGAAAAGAAGTCTAATAAACAATTATTTTTTTTTTTAGCTTTGAGCTGCGCAAATTGAAACGCTTCTGCGAGATTTCTTTTACCTATCAACCAACAGGAAGATTTAAGCATGTTTAAAAAAATGTTTTAAGTGATTTTTCCATTTAGCTGATATGGGGTAACATTGATCACCTATGTAAACAACATTCGGTAATATTGAAAATGTCGTTACTTACTTAAATCATGGTCCCCAAAGCCGAATATGAAGGCCAAACGCTTACAAGTCATTTACTTTTTGAGTTATTTTAAAAATAATAACACCCCGAACCACGGAATACGCCTAAAGGTAGGCAATTTCCTAAGAGAATTCTATATTCTTTACAGTAATTCATTAATGTTGTCTAATTGAGCATACTTATGAAAGTTTTGACAACGGAATCGTTTTCGGCGATGCCATTTTTAGTAAGAATCGCATTTTCCATGCTCATATCGTTTGCAGAACATATGTGAGAAATGAATCTTCGGTAGTGTCATCCTTACCCATTGGAATCATTTCTTCGAAAAGTTGACAAATTTACGCATAAGGTAAACGCAATTTTTGCAAAAATCCTCACTTTCATTAGCTCATGAATATATGAAAGAGAAGCACTATTCATGATTTGGAAATATTCCATCAATAAATGATGATACGAACTCTATACCCCGGATTACGGTATTGGAAATTATCTGGTATGGAATACCTCAGTCTGGTATTATGCAGCACTTTTCTTCTGCTCGGGTTTACTTGCTTGGCTTTTTTCTCTTTTTTTCCCGCACAGGAGGCTCGGCAAATTCGCATAGGCCACACTTCTCTTTTTTACCAAAATTGTAATATGTACACACTACGCTGACGATTTTATACTGTTTACTGCTTCGATAGCATATCAACACCGTACAAAGTTCACTTTGAGGCTAGGGATGGTACACAAATTATGTCACGCAAAATATCAAGTTTTTCGACCACCTTGTCACGTTTTTTGTTTGAGTTCTTCGAAAAATTTGTAAGGCTTGTCACGCTTGGCTTGACCCCCTCCCCCACCTTGGAGCGTGAAGTAATTTGTGCATGACCCCCTAGATCGAATTGAAAAAAACAATACTATTCAACTTTTGATAAAGTGCAACGAAAAAATAGGAAAACTTCACTTGTTTCGGATACCGTTGATACCGTTGGAGACTACCAGAGACCGAGAAAATCGTAGAAAACTTAAAATTCAGGAAAATTATCACAGACCAAAAAAGACGACGCGCGTCGCATGGCCAGTGTTGCCATCTGTGTGGCAAGCACAAAGATACTCCATATCCTGGGAGGTTGATAAAATTTTAAATCCGAAAAGATCCTCTTCCCACGAGATTCAAACTCACCTCCATTAGCATGTTCTCGTTGAATAACTACGCGTTTATCTTCATGGATGTTTGAGCCCGCCATAATATTACTGATTTTATTAAATCGATTACAGTGCAAATTTCATTAGTTCTCTCACATAATAAACTGTCTTAAAACCACGGGTTCAGGCCGTAATATTGTTTAACTACCACGTAAAACAATAATGGAGTTAAAATGTGGACCATGTAGGTTTCAGGTAATTGGTTCCAATTGAAGCAACCATAATGCATTCGCTCCACCGTTCACCGAAATGAAAACGATGTACCGTAAGGACGCCATTCACCGCTCATGCTCCATTCACCGCTCATTGAATTATTTTGAAAAATCTAAATAAATTTTCGCAATAAAATTCATCAACATGTATTAGTATACCAGAATGGATTGTATCAGAATGAAATTCATAAGATTTAATGTTATATATTGTTTATAAAAATAATTTTAGGCTGTTTAAGGCGGTAAACATGAGTTGAACAATGATTTTATTATGGCAGATCGAAAAATGCTTCTTAGCTGCCACGCTTTAATATGTTGTTGTACTATAGTACAAAGATAATAACTAGCTAATGAAAGTAAATTAATTCCAACTAGTTGTGAATATAAAGCCTCATACTTAGGATGAGCGGTGAATGGCGCCCTACACATGTATCATTGGCATACATGTTATTCGGTACCATTATACGTTGTTCAGATTTCAACTTCCTTTCTACCAAAACAAATGTTTTATCTTGCGTCTAGCGCAAAAAGTTGCGAAAAATATCGAAAAACCGATTTTTGACAGAATTTAACGTGTTGAAATGCTGTTAAATGAGCGGTGAATGGCGTCCTTACGATAGACGCGTGGTAGCTAACATTTTAACACAATCAATTAGTTCAAAACCCAGAAGCTATTGGTACTTACTTCATTTACGCGGGTTTTGTTCTAAATGGAAACCATCGAGATTTAGGCACTTTTGTACCTATATCTGAAATATTGTACATTTAACAAACAAAACTAAGAAAAATATATTTATATATTTTAAACTAAATAAAGGAATCATCATTATAGCTTCAATAATAAGCTTTAAATCTGTCTTCAAAGAATTTTGAATTTTCGAAACACGATTTTGATGATTTCGCCTGCGTCTGCGTCGTGAAGCTAGTGCTACATCAATTACAAATAACCCTACTATAGGCATATGTGTTCCTATAGTGGCTCAAGCGATATTAAATACAAGCATTTGGTTTTCTTTGGATGTTAAAGCCAACGTAAAAAGCTTTCAGATGACACAAAAAGAATGCCGCTGACTGTAGTATTTGATTTTATACTAATCTTTGCTCTTAGCTGATCGACTATTGGTACACCGACCCTACATGGTTATATTATCAAATTATCAATCACACTTCTATGGAGTTGATTGTCTTTCTGTTGCAGATTTGCAAACGAATAATTCCGTACTAGCAACAATTAGATCTTGTTACAATTCTTTTTATAGTGCAAAAATAACTGTAAATAGATAAATGCTCCGTGAAGCAAATTTTGCGAATGCCTGAATACAATAATAACTACAATGTGAAAACATGAACGATCGTTTCCGAACGACTTAGGCGACGATAGCCTGTGTGAGCGGACGCATATATGCTAATCAAATCATGCCTTAACAGACAAACCGTTCAACAGTTTGTTGGTTCAACCCGTACTACCGCGTAGGGAAACAGTAGGAAAGATAAGTTCGTGCATCCGTAGGGTCATGATCAATGGAACAAACCAACAGACTTACGGAATCGTTCTCCTGTTTGTAACCAATCGTCTAATTAGAACAATAAATAAATCTCGTGACGATCACTAATGAAACCGCTACCAAGCACGGAATGGGAAATTGAAACTTACGACGCTAGTCAATGGGCCCTCAGATGTCAAACTAGCGCCATATTTTGTCGCTTGTTGAGCACTGTTAGAGAAAAACTGTTTCATTATTACTGTGAATTTATACATACACTTCCGATCAATACTTCGAGCTCACCTCTTGCAATATGATAACGTCATTTATTCAAATCTTTGACAATTAAAATCTTTATCAAAAAAAATCATTGGCTTTGATCATTTGAATAAAAAAATTGGATTAAATATCAATCGGACCGATCGAATTTTGGGATTAGAACAGTTATGGAACATATTTTCTAAAATGCCTCGACCATCTTTCACAGATAGAGGAAGTGCACCAATTTTTGACCCATTCATACAATTACGGCCTACTTTGTATACTTTTCCCCTATTGTTGTCAAATCCCAGACAACCAAAATATACGTATAACGAAATCACCTGGAGGCTTTGTATGTGCAAAATTTCACTTATAAGATGTAGCGAAAAGGCCTTCTACGTACAAAAGTGGAGGCGATATACGTACATATATTATGTAATGAACAATAGCATACAATGCGAGTGTATAAATTTTCTACCGAACTAACCTGTAATCTTATGCGACTTAACTTATGATAACAAATGTTGATTTGACAGCTGCTACGGGTTGATTCGACGCACTTTGTACGAGTGTACGGGACGAAACAAAATGTATAAATGAACTCAGAAAAAATCGTTTTCTGCGAGGAAACTCATCAATCTGACGATTTTATCCACCGTATTTTGCGGGTTTGATGTAATTTGTATGAATTAACGAGTTATTACGTAAACTTTGATGCGACTTCTGGTTGTCTGGGATCGACTTGATGTAATCGAACAAAAGTTTTGAAATCACATTCCTAATACAGTAATGACTCGATTTTGTCTAACCCTGATTTTATCTACCCCCGATTTTAGCACCCTTTTTGACCCGATTTTGCCTACCCCCGATTTTAGCATCCTTTTTTCCCGATTTTATCAACCTACAATTGATATTTATTTCAATCAGAGTAAGCACGTCTATACTGGCAATATTGGGTGCATAAAGTCAATTGAGGCCTTGGCCACGTCTACACAATCATCTAAAGAACTAAATTTTGAAATTTGAAATTTTTACATTAGCGTAACTTGAACTCAAACCTAGAGGGGGCTTGACCCATTCGATTAAAAAAAATCGCTTAAGCAAGATACGAACTTAGCATGAGAGTTATAATTTTCTAGGGAGGGTCTAAGCCCCCCCTAGCCCCCCCGTATTTACGCCAATGAATTTTTAATAATTATCCAAGAAACTATTCAATGTTATCTTAGATTACAGTACCTACATATAGAAAATGGAAGTAAAAAACAATATTTATATTAACAAAATCATAAAGCTAAGTCCTTAAGTTAAAATAAAACTTGAAACCAGTCGAAATTTTTTTTCCGCTTTTAGCTCTTTCCCGAATTGGTCAACTCTAAATGCAGCATGGGGCTGACAAAATCTGTATGAGTATTTTCGGAACGGGCACCATGCAATATGGGTATTAAGGTGGTTCAAAAAATCGGTTTTGCTCCACACCGCTCATTCGATTTTATTTAAAATCCTGAGTGTCCTCCCAAAATTTTAGCTCATTTGGATAAAAACTGAGACTGCACAAGCCCTTCAAAGTTTGTATGGGAATTACTATGGGGAAAGCAAGCAATTCAATCGGCCATAGTGTTTGCCCATCTTAGATAACTTTTTCAGCTACAACTTTGCCGAAGACCGTTTATTATTTTTGCAAATTTGTATTTTTATTTTGCATAACATTTTATTGAAAATATATTACATTAAATTTATCGTAGCAGTGTAGATTTTTTAACTGGTAAACCTGCCTTTAAGCAAAAAAAAAATAAACTCAACCCGACTAATCAGATATCTCATTTAACGTAGTAATAGCAGATTGTAAATTTTTTTTTGTCTTAAATTGTTGATATATGTTTCACCATATGCTCCAAAGTTTATTGCCTATCACCTACATAAGACAGCTGCAGAATTGTTCAAAAAATGTCTACAGAAAATATTATTCAAGTAGATGTTCAATTAATTACTCCTTCCCATTTCCCAGCTTCAACAAGGATGTCATCAAGATAGCTCTCGATTGTTAGAGAATACGTTGATCTTTGTCAAAGAAAGCCAATCTCAAATCTCTGGCTTTAATAACGGACGCAACGGACAACAATTTACTACCTACGAATTTGTGTGGTTTGCTTAATGTTAATACTAATTCTATCCGATTAGAATTGCTATTGAAATGAATACAGCAATGTTTTCAAAGCTTTCACACTATTCTGATATTTACTATTCTGTTTTTTACTATTCTGATATTAACATTGCGGTAAAGAATCACCCAAGCAGCACAGTTTGTTTCAACTCAAGAAAAAAAATCTATTGAAACAAATTAGAGTTGTCAATAGTTGAAAATATAGCTTACAATTGCACTGAATTGCAACGCAAAAAGCGCAAGAGGCGGAGTCTGTTTGCAACATATTTATGGTTAAGTTAAATTGCTTATTTGTTGCAAAATACTTAAGAGAAAAAAAATGAAAACAAAACTATAAACGAGAATCGAACTTTCGACCTCAAGATCATAAATCTTCTCCTCTACTCACTACTTCACCAGCTCTTCGTGCTTCGTTGCTTCGCCAATTCACTATATAAGCGACTACATTACCTGTTTATGAAGGCTTGTTGTTTGTTATTTTACAGGGGGGAGGGACATTTCGCATAAAGACGTTTCGCATAAGGACGTTTCGCATACGGACGGCTGGCATAATGGACATTTGGCATAATCAGAATAATATGCCTTCTTTAAAATGCTACCTGTTCTTGTATGAAACTACATTATGCGAAACGTCCATTATGCCAAACGTCCGTATGCGAAACGTCCTTATGCGAAACGTCTTTATGCGAAATGGGTCACCCCCTTTTACTGCACCCTTTGGTATACAAGTTCATACTGGCAAAATTAGGCCATCTCAAATACACTAAAGTTATTGCAAAAACTATCGCGCAATACATGAGAAACATCATTTAAACAGACAAACTGTTGCTAGAACATGTTTTCGTAGTTACATGGTACGTAATGTGAAACTCAACTATATTGCAACTGGATTGAAATAAACAAACGATTAGCTGTCAAACACGTAGTTAAGTGCAACTTTCGCGCAACTGGGATGAATCTTCTTGAGTAGTGGGTATTGAAACGGAACTTGAATGCAATAAATTCAAGGTTGCATATGCTTTAACTGAAAGTAATTTGAAACATAACATTAAAATAGACATATTGGGAGAAGTTGCAAGAGTTTGTTTGTAAAGTTACTGAATACATTTTGCAGCAAATCTCATTGTTTCGATAAAGTTGAACGTCAAACAAGGGGTGGAATGCAAGTTTATTGGAACGATAATTAAACTATATGAGCTTTCGATAATAATATGCAACGGAACTGGAACTAGGTAAGTTACAGATGCTTTTAGTGAAACATGTTTGAAACCATTTTTAGAATGCATCTCTTTGAAAGATGTTTCGCGTGTTACTTGGGCATTAAATGTAGTTCACCAAATATGCATTTTCTCGAAGATACCCAACTTCGGAAATGTTTTTATTTGATTCCCGTTCGGTTCAAGATCTTTTCGCGATGGAAATTTCTGGACTTCCCTGAGCATAGGGCATCATCATGTCTGCCACAGGATATACGAATGCAAAAATGGTAAGATTGGCAAAAAATGCTCTCAGTCAATCGCATGTTTTATTTTCTTGTTTTTATTTATAGTAGGGTACAAAAAAGCTTCAAAAGGCCTGTGGTGTGTCTCCCCCGGAGCTACATCACGCAACTTTATCGGGGGAGGGCTCTGCTCATGCACTTCGCCAGTGTCAACCTATAGCTATTCTGCTAGTTCGCTGTTTGAGCTTAATGTCGTCAAAAACGCTGGTCACTACGACATTTCTACGGTGTCTCTGCGACTACTCGTTTTGCCCAATTGCCGGTTGAAGATCTCGCCGGGGCTTTCGACAGCTTTCTGTGCGACGACGCATACTTCCCTTGGGCTGGCCTCGCGTCAGAGCCCTGTTGAACTTCTACTGAACGCTCATGTGCATTCCGTTGCTCTACGACGACTCATTCTCCGCTGCTGCTGTTCGTTCGCTGGACCGACCTCGGCATCCAGCTGATCAACCAGGAGACCAGCTGGATGCCGAGGTAGGTCCAGCGATTCCGGTTGGAGAATGACTACCGTTTCACTGGCGCTCCGACGACTCAAGCCGTGATACGCTACGTACTACTCAGAGCAGTCCCCGGCGATGGATCTTTCACGAATCTGCTATGACATTTGGTCGAATGACATTTAATCGAATGAATGACATTTGGTCGAATGACGTTTAGTCGAAAGTACATTTGGTCGAACGAACATTTCGTCGAATGGGCATTTGGTCGAAAAAAAATAGTTGCTTTGAGATGCTTGTGACATTTGGTTGAGATGACATTTGAATAGGGATATTTAAGTTATTTTTACATAGTGACATTTGTCGTTAAAACACATTGATTGCGTTACTTGCGTTTATTACGTTTCTTGCAATAATTTTGTCCATTAAGGCTGGTGAATACAAAAACGTATCATATGGGCAGCAATTTCGATGCACACGGGTAGAAATCAGAAACCAAAATCATGATTATGCACCCGGATATCATGATTCCAGTGTGTTTTCATCTTATGAAAATATACCATGATTTGGACTCACGATATCATGAGTCAGATTGCCGTAATGCGACACAAGTTGCAGCTGAGTTCTCGAAATCGAAAATCATGACTCGCGCATCCATTTCGGATCTATTTATATTTCTGTCAGTCAACCCGATAAAATGAAAGAAAAACAAACTTTGGTAGGGCAGGATTCGAACCAAGAACCTTCTGATTGAGAGCCGCGTACTTTACCACAGTACCAATCTTTCGTGATGAATGATGGGTGATCGATGCAAATGACTTGAAGCAAAGTGCACTGCTTTGTGTTGTCGCTCTGGATGTTCGTTTATGAAGAATCATGATTATGACTCCAGTAGGTGAATTCCGGCGCACTTTTTCTTCGAAGAGAAGAAATTTTCTTCCATAATCCATCAGCAAGAAAATTTTCTTTTTCTTTGAAGAAAATTCGCGCTGGAATTCGCCTACAGGAACCATGATTTGTCGTCCTGATATCATGGCCTAATCAATTTATGAATGTCATGACTTGTAAATCATGGTGTGGTAATCAGATTTTTATCCGTGCACTTTGTCATAAGCGTCGGCCTTTAAAATTGGCTCCGTATAAACGTTAATTTTATGCAGACAATTCGAGGTGACCAAATAGTTCTATGCCCAATCGTTCCAAGTCTAGTCCCCGCAATTCTTAAAAAAAAATGTTTATATGCCTCGAGACCTGAAAATCAGAAAAGTTTCCGAGCATTCACACTGAGTATCATTGGATAAAGATCAGCAGTTATATATAAAGAACGATGAAATTATGAAAGAATAATAAATTCAACAAGCCATGATATTCTAATAACTGACTAATAACGAAAGAATAATAATATAAATAATTGGAAGGAATTTTCCAAAGAATGATGATATATTGAAAGTGTGGATGAACAGCGGAGCATGTCGTGTTCAATTGCCCCCGTTTCATTTTTGTGAGAGATCGCATGCTCGCTACATGCGGAGAGGACACGTCCCCGGACAATATCTAGAGCATGTGTGCGGATGACGAATGCAGGAAGACAGTAACTACGGTTGACACTCACAATATGCTAAAATTGCAGCGCCTTTGTCGCGCCGACCAAGAGTCAGCTGCAGAGGACTAGCCCTGCCGAGGCTGGTTCCCTGTAACATTGTTTAAGTCGGCTAAGAGAAGCAGTATGTCTAGGGTACTTCTGCTACATGTGTTAACTGCTATATGCACTAGTCCCTCCCCGAAGAAATACCGTACAGCGGGGAAGAAAGGGTCTGAGGCTAATGTCTGTTCATTCTGTACACCGCTTGAGCAATTCAGCTAGAAGAAACCTTTGCCAACTATTTCTCCAGTTTAGTACCATTGCAAACGTGAGTAGGAGCACAAGTCGGCCATTGTGACGGCCATCTTTGGATTCTGGGATGTTTCACCTTAAGTACAATACATGGGCTGGTTTTAGTAGGTTGTCGGTGCTACGGTATCCCCACACTCCCTGAGTTACCTTCTCAGGGGTCTGATTGCAGATTCCCCCTTTGTAAAAAAAAAACTGAGACCACTCGAGAAGTTCTTCGTCGGCGAATACCAGGCTGGTTTTTGTGAGAGTCGCTCCATAACGGACCAGACCTTGCGAATGATCTTGGATAATTTCCGGGAGTATAACTTGCAGATTTACTATATGTGTATTGATTTGAAGACAGCGTATGATTCATTGACTAAAGATGAGCAGCGGCAAATAATGTCTGAACATGGTTTTCCGGCGAAACTAATTAGGCATACAATAACAATAGTTAAATATCAAAAACAAAATTAAATATCGGCAACATTCATCTGAAGGTCAATTTAGTTGAAGTATTTTATTTAGTGGTAATTTTATTTTTATTTGAATTCGCTAGAAGATAGAATAAACGAACGTGTATTGTTTTTAAATATGAATTCAAATCTGTTATGCAGAGTACTTGACCTACTTGTAACGATTCGAACATTTCCATCTCTACGGGACAAATGCTATTACTAAATTCTCTTGCATGGGAAACAGTTTAATTCGCTACAATGGCTCTCCCTACCTTGCGAATAATCTTAGAACAATTATTGATGTATAACTTGTAAACTCGCCATCTGTTTATTGATTTGAAGGCAGCGTACGATCCATTGAAAAGAAATAAGCTGTGGCAGATAATGTCTGAACATGGTTTCCCGCCGAAATTGATTAGGCTAAAATCTGCAACGCTGGATGGTTCGAAATCGAATGTTCAGATTGCAAATGAAAAGTCAAACTCGTTTGTAACGTTAGATGGATTGAAGCATGACTTTCGAATTTAATGTTCAACATTGCACTCGAGGATGCTATTAGGAGTGCAGAGAAGCGCTATTATCATCACACGGTTGCATATGCTTTTTTGGCTCATTAGCAAAGATATGCCTGACCATTAATTTTACCAAAACGAAATAAATAGATAAAGGTAGAGACAGATGTAGGTCTAGTTGTGTTGGTACTGAAGATGTGATTTAGTTGTTGTATCTTGAAAAACTTGTGACAATGTCATTGTCACATTTACCAATTTAATGAAAAAGGCAGAAAAAACGTTCTGTTTAAAACATATTTAAATATTAGCAATCAATTGTAGATCAATTCGGTACTTCGAGGCACTTTTTTTTATTATAATTCATGAGAGATGGAAAAACGAAAGATTCAAGTACGTATTTATTTTTAACTTGTGAATTGAACTCTGTTATGCACCGTACTTGACCTACTTGTAACGATTCGAACACTTCCATCTCTACGGGACAAACGCTATAACTAAATTCTCTTGCATGGGAAACAGTTTAATTCGCTACAATGGCTCTCCCTACCCATCCCATTGCCGAACAAGTGAGGGGAGTGTACTTGATCCGGAATTGAATTGCATCGCATTGCGGCACCTAGAGTGGAGACCACTAGTTATAGGGACACATTGTGGGACAAACGTTATTTGAACGAGCCGTGTTGTCGTGCATCGAGATTGTTTAGTTCCTCTTTTGCCTACATTGCACTGCCTGTAGCTTTCTAACTAAACGTCCGGATCTTGACTGTCGGCTCAGATAGATGCATGCAGAGCTCAATGCAGAGACATAGCTATGCACTATTCTAGTTATGCCTACATTACATAGTTCGTGTCTCAGTGATCAGTTGTTCGAGGCGGACAGTGTATTATCAGATAGTGAATTTAAATTAATTAAGTGCAAAATAGATAAATAACATCAAGTAATTTAGAAGAGAACACCAATCACGACTGATGACGGGTGGTGGGTGTGTAGACAGGGTGAATTATTGCTGCACAGAGATGACACTGGCCCTTCTTTATTGATTTACGGATCATTGTGACTTTACTAATCTATTCAAATTTTATTCAAATCAAAATCTTTATTCTCAGTAGTCGGTAGAGGTAAAAACAGGGGAAGGGTGGCAGGGGGAAGTAATTCCCTTCCCAGAGTCCTTCAAAATGAAATCTGTCATAATATTGAATCTTATGTGTTAAATTAAGAGATAAAGAGTTAAAAAAAGTTAAGAATTACGTTCATAATTGGACAATAGAGCACTAGGGAAAAATGTTTGAAAATCCAATCTCCCACATCTTGTTCACCATCTTTACCATAAAATAGTGTTCTGTGAAATTTTTAGCTTTCTAGATGGTGATTTCAAAGTGGCCCAAAGGTGTAGATTTATATGGAAATTACTATGGATAAATTTTGAAAAATGTTCCAGACACGTTAGTACTGGAATGTAAGTACTACCTCATCATCCGATAGTAAAAATTAATTCTTCATACCGTAATAAAGAAAGTTGTTGAAGAGAGCAATTCAATTCGGAGGATGAGAGAAGAAATATTCATGAGTTTGTTTTCTATTATTGAGCTCCATATCCCAGCCCTGCAAACACCACCTTCAAATCACCACCTTTCGGTGGCTGGAAATTCCATAGAACACTATTTTTATGGTAAGGAGGACATGAGAGAGTGGATTTTCAAACATTGTTAAATCGCCCTATTGGGCACTCTTAGAAATATCTCATTAATGATGTTCATGATAAGCGTTGAAATATTTCATCAATGATGTTCTTGTTTTGTTGTATGAAACACAAAATTTGGATTATTGGCTAGTTTACAGCTCTTGAATGTTAGGTTTAAACTAAAAATAGAAAGGAATTATGACTTATAAGTTATTACTTAGTTTCAGTATATAATGTTCGAATACGATGGGTTTCTTCAAGTCGAGTCTAGTACACTACACTGAAGACGGCATTACAGTTGAGGTCGAAATACGCGTATCTGTCAAAGGAGGTGGAATTCAATGGTGTAGTACTAAATTCGGTTTTCATTTATTTATAGATATTCCCCTTAAAAGCACGAAGATTTATTATAGTATAAACTAAATTTTTCTCGTCATTTTGTTCCAGAATTTTGATTTTTATCTAGTGACTTCACAAAGTGCTGCTCAAAATAGAGGAAGATCCCCTATTACCGTGTACCTAGGTGGCTAAATCCATTACTTTATATTATTTTGGTTGATTTTTGTGATCTTGCTACATATTTATGATAAATATCATTATTTTTATTGTAAATAAAAATAAATTTGAAAACATAGATACGAGTTTTGACATTAAACTTCGATTATGTATTGTAGTACCAAATTTACCAATCCTAAAAGGTGACCTCCAGATAAAAGACACATTTTTAAGTGTTTTAAGGTCTATATGAGATATTTCTAATGTAGAGAAGGTATCGACCGTGATTGTTTTTCATATTATTTGTTATGGCTATACTGCAGTGAATCGCAAGTCAGTCCCATCTGCATTTTCATCAAAATTGAGTTGAGTTAAATTTTCAACACATTTTCCAATGCTCTTTCAGCTGCACTGATGAGATAATATAACTGGTTCGGAAAAATTAGGAAAAAAACAGCAAGTCAAATTGTCCCATAATGAAAAGTAATCGCATATCAGTCCCACTACAGATTTTCGCACAGTGTAACACAAAAGCGAACCGTGTTTCGATCAACTTTATATTTTTCCCATAGTAGTGATAAACAGATTGTGAAAGTTTCATACAGATTTGAACATGTTCCAATCGCCTGGAATTTTTTGAATATTTATATGGAAAACGAGTTTGGAAACTTCACAGCCTACTTTTTACAGATGGGTCTGACTTGCGATTCACGGCAGTATATCGGTCATGCGACTCAAAGGCAAAGAGAGTCTAAAGAAGATTTTTTTTAAAATGATGAAATGAATAGATGGATAGGCATCGCAAGGGAGCGACAAGATTGAAATTAATTAGGTGGTGAAAATTGAGCAGGCCATAGGGGAACCAGTAGAGCATCGAAGTTTACTTCCAAATGTCATTTGACCAAACGTCATTCGACCAAATGTCTTTCAATCAAATGTCCTAAAGCCATTTTGATATACTTAACAGAAGTATTATACCATTTTTTTAGCTGTATTACAGTATTTGTTGGTAATTTTAACCTACACCGAAAAAAACATATTAAAAAATAACTAAAAACTTCAGTGTAGTTTTTTCTCAAATTTAGTTTTTTTTTTCCTTTATATTCTTTTGTTTCTAACCCCTGGTATATAATTCTGATCGATGGTGGCGGACTTTCTGTTTGTTTATCTTAGTAGAACTCGAGGAGTAGAATCCTTATGATAAATATCTTAGACTAAGTTAGTATAACACGTGTAGTAGCAACTTGCAAATTCTATAATTTATTTTAGATAAAGCTACTGAAGTTTTTTTTTTCAGATAATCTTGTTAAGTGAAACCTCTATGAGTCGATGTTCCATGATTCGATATCGACTCCATACTATGAACAAAAAAATCTTGGTTGAATTATTAGACTAATTTTAGATGCTCCTAAAACTATACATATGAAGTGAACAAGAAACATTTACACATATTTCGTCAGATAAATTACCAAAAAACCATTATCAGGGTAAACGGAAATAAAAAAAAACCTAAAAACCGCACGTTCCGCTGTAATCCAGTATTGCCAAAAAAATCTTTCGTAAATATGTCACCGAATTCAGCTATTTATTTCACCATGTAAAGAATATGAACTTCTGATTTTCCACTGCATTACTTTTGATGGTCTTCAAGAAAAAAAAATAATTTTACAAATTCTATATAATTTATAAATCTAGCAATGCTAATTTCATTTGCTCCTTAAATATTCGATTGGTGTTCAATTAGACTGGATTAAGTGCTTTTTAATGATTTGCAGAAAAAACTATTTCAAGTTTTAGGAATTACAAAATATTAGCATTATTTTCCATAATATTGTAACTTAGCTATTGGATGAAACATTTGTATCAAAATAATATAGGAAAGATCAGCATTGTTGGAATCTCTATCCAATTTTTACAAGGACAAAAAATCGTCTAGCCAGTCTGTCTGAATACCGTTCATTTAATTGAAATGCCTTTAAGATTTCCTAAATGAATCTGTGTTGAAATTATAAGGGAAACGAATGCTACAATAAATTATGATGAAGAATTTACGAAAAAATGTTTGAAAGAACAGCTTAAAATATTCATCAATACTTAATGTTAAAAGCATGTGGTTATTCACAAATAACGGAATAACAAGCAAGGATGGAAAAAATCGCCTCTAGCGACTAACAACATAGTATTTGAATGGTCTAAGAGGGCCGTCGCTCTTTCAGATACGTGATTTGAACACTACGCGCGCAAAGTAAGGATATCCGATGCGCTGTTTGTCGCGGGCTTATCATGTTATGAAGTATATGAAGGATTCATACACAAAGCGTGATAAGAGGAAGAGGCTGTCGAGAAATTATCAATTAAGCGTGACATAATTTGTGTTCCATCCCCAATTAAGAATCCCTAAAGGAAGTTATACATAATACTCTCGAGATATTGTTGGAATAATGAAACGGAGTAATAGATGTCTTATGGAAATCCTGCAAATTGTCTTTATAAAAAAATAATGTCTTATGGAAATCCTATTAGAATCTGCAAAAATTTCTGTAAAAATATATATTGAAAACCCTTGAGAAACAATATTAAAATACTTATAAATAATCCCAATTGATTATTTTGTTATGGTGAAACGTGAGAATTATTGAGCAAACAACGAAAGATTGGCTGCAATAATTATGACACTTAATTCTGAAGAAATCTTAGAAGCAACCTTTGAAAAAAAAAAACGAAAGAAGCGCTTAATGAAATTGCTGCTTGATTTTTTTTATAGAAATTGTAAAAACTGCAAGAGTAAGTGGTAGATTTCCTGGAGCAATTTCTGACAAAAAAAAATCTGCAATAGGTAAATTCATTATTTTTATATCCATTTTGCAGCAGCACTTCCTAGATGTATCATGTTCTCACAGAAAAGTAATTCGATGCTCAACAAACCTAGCCACGCTCAGTTCAGATTGAACAGGGAAGCTGCTGTACATACAATCCTGAAGGAAAAACCGAGCTGTATTCCCACAATGTACAATCATTAAGGAAATCTGCTACATAAACATACCGTTTTGTGTTGATATGAAAGTGATTTGTCGAGCTTTTATATCTCTTCCGTATAACGACAAATGTTTGCCGTTCGTCCATATTACCGAGTACATGACAAGCATACAAACTCGTGCTCGTCCTTCTGAAGCATCACCCACCACCATCCATCTACTCGAAGCTTTTTATATTCTGACTTGTGTGTATGCAGGCGGGCACAAGGGACGAATCCCAAAATTTATTCAGAATGTTTGGAAACCATGAAATTGAGAAGATTGTAATATTGTTGCAATTATTGAACCAGTGGTATGTTCCATTCACATGATAAAGTTCTCCATGTGATGTTTTGTTATTCCTCATTGGCGTTTATAAACGAGAATACTTTCATAATAATTAGAATCATTAAAACATATTTGCAAACTTTTTGAAAAATTCGAAATATTTGTGGAGCATGTGATGGGAAACGTATTGAAAAATGCAAAATGAGAGATTCCCTCTAAACCTAACATGCCTGTGGTCGCTCTTCTCGTCCATGGAACCTAGAGTCTTTGGTCGTTAGCTATATGTTGTGGATATGGCTTCTTAGTGGATATGAAAGTAAATCCGAGAAAACGGAAGCAACATCCTGTCAGCTTATTTTATTACTTCATTTTCATACATTTTCGCTAAGTCATCGAGCTAGTGCCTGAGATTTGGAGCTTGAGCTTGTTATAATGGCATTTGGAAAACACATTTAGAACAAATTCTTCAACGTAACTTTAATGCTATGAAAAGTGATGACTTTATGTCGGATTCCACGGATTTGTGACATGTAGTTGCATATCGTTCATCAATCCGCGAAGTGTTGTAGAAATATGTACAGCTACAGACTGTGATAGAGCGTAATTCGATGTTTGCTTTTCCCATGTCCCTAGGGGAAATGACGCCATGGCAACAATCTACAGAAAGGAGGTTGTCGGTCGCTGTAAAAAATATTGTCCTTGCTTGTTGAGTTTATCGCTATGACAGCACATTTTGCGGTATCATCGTTAGTGCTTGAAACAGTTTCAAGTGGCAGAGAGAAGTCACGATAGGGTTCCGACTGCTATTTTCGGCATGCCATTTATTGACTTAAATTTTGATATTGTCAGTGAGAACAAGGATTATGTTTAAATATTGTAATAATAATGTCACTTTTCTTTGTTATAAAATTAGTTTCTCGTCGAAACTTGGCGTTTTCACCATTGTGGTATATTTTTAAGAGTTTGTTGTTATCAATGCTCCAAGGGTCGCACAAACTTGACGGCAAATATAAGAGAAGAGTTACAATTGATATAATGATACTGCAGAAATATAATATAATAATAAAATCATTTTTCACCGCCTGATGAGCTTACTTTTGAGTGCCCCTTTTCCAAAGCTTACATGTTTGCTGACTAATTTAACTTACAATTTCACGCATTTGGTCATATAATTTTCGAAAGCCCTATTTGTTATAAATTACTAAAATTACTACAATACAAGTGTTGAACTTGAATTCTCAACTCATTTAGTTACTGTCAACTGGAACTACTGGAACAGAGAAGATCAGGGCGGCCAGACCTCCACTCCCAAGATTTTTTTATAAATATCGAATATGAAATGATTAAAAACAATAATTTATCGAAATTTATTTAAAACCAGTTAATTAATGAAGACCAATCTTAGCTCACAATTCACATGAGAATTTAACAAGTTTTTTATATATTGCATAAATTTAAAAAAAACAACAACAACAATGCGTTGATTTTTTAACATTAGTTGTTTTGAGATCGGACACCACCAGAATTACCCTACTCATGCTATCCACGATAAGTGATTGGTTTCAAATGGTTGTAATTTTACAAATTTGAAGATTTTGTTTTCCATATATTCATTCAAAAAGTTTTCACGAAATTCGTTATAAATTCTTTAACAAATTTAATCGAAAGATGGCCATATTCTTCCAAAAACTGTGATCGTAATTGTGGCTTATAAGCACAAACAATGAAGGTCCAAAATAACGTTAAAAAGGCGAGTGCCTTAAGAAACGTTTGGCTATTCGATGCAGTACGGTATTTTGTGCAGCAAAATGTACGGAAATGAATGATGGAATTTCGACATTAATCTCTTCAAAGGATACCCGATGGCTCAAATTTTTATCTCAATGCTACATAAGAATTACTTTTATGATCCACCGAAAACCCTTTCAGATCTCGCTCCAAAAAGGAATGGAAAATCCAGAATAATGGAAGATAGAAAAAACTTTTATATGGGGGAGCTCTAAGAAATGATTTTGGGAAGCAATATCAAACAAATATTTCTAGTTCAGCAAAATATTTTAAAACACATAGTTTTTATGTTTTTTTTTGCAGATCCATTGGTGTCCAAGCTATCTTAAAAATCATTTAATTGTATGTTTTGCACGAAAACTGGTGCATCGTATTTCACTCATAATTGTTAAGTAAAGCTGGGTTTATAATTTGGTGGACAGATTTTAGCTATTAAGTTTCGTACAAGAACTGACTGTTGAAATAATATAACAGTCAACTATTTCACTTCATGTTGGTTGAACTTCCATCTCAAATGTATCATGCGAAATTGAAATTAAATGTACTAAATGCGATTTTCTGCGAAGTTAACCAACAATTTAAATTGTTTTGGATGAAATATATAACGTTATGAGGTTTTATGCTAACATAATTACAACACTATTGAAAAAAATCAAGCTTTTATTGTGTGCAATGAGGAAGAAAAAATAATAACCTTAACAACAATTATATGTGCAATATGGTGTACCACTCGGTTTCCTTCCCATTATGAGGACATCATATGGAAGTTGGATCACGGTTGTATGATATTTTGCAAAAAAAAAAAAAAAAAAAAAAAACAAAAAATGTCACATTTCTGAAAAATCTAAATACAAAACCGTGTCAAAATTGGAACCCATATTTTAAATTTTATTTTTCAACTTTTAAAAACATTATTAGAATGTTATTACTTCATCCTTATGGAACCATATAGCATCGAGACTTCGAAACGGTTCACTTCTGGGCAGTTTTCTGTAGGGTTGTACTACGCTATGTAGTGATGCATTAGAACGCGTTCAGTTCGCGTTTCAGTCCAATTTGTTGAACGCAGTAGGCTTGAACATTGTTCAGTTAAAAAATATGAACCCGTGCGAGCCGAAAACTGAACCCAATAAATGTTGAATGATTTACGACAAAAATCTATACCAAAGCTATGTTTTTGATATGCATAATATCAAGGGCTGTTTATTTTTTCGCTTCATGAAAGTTTGCGGCGATCCATTCCTTCATTTCCCAAGTGAGAGCTCTGGTCATAATTGCCAACTGAACGGGCCGTTCTTGAGCAACGACAGACCCTTGCTCGCAAGTTCTACTATTGACTACTGCGTTCTCGTGCAAATTTGGCTCTTGATCCGTTCACTTTTGGCTCGCGTTCAGTTCAAAATGCATCACTGACGCTATGAATCTATAGCCCCGTAATGTTGATTGTGGCAAACATTCTATTTACTTCTTACGTCTCAACGTCTTCAATGATTTTTTAGAAGCTTTATATACACTATTTCTAAGAATGGGCCATGTAAAATCAATAATCGCATAAGTGACCTTTATTCAAAAACTGGTCATTTTCTTAAAACTGCGAAAAAAATATGTTACTGTTATCTCACAAAGATGTAAAACAAAAAAAAGCGCCGGGTATTGTAAAACGGCATGATCTGTTTTTTTTTTTGATTTAATGATCAATAAAAAAAAGAATAATAGCCTAAAACTTTAGCGAAAAAAATGACAAATTTCGGTAAATTTAGAATTGCTCCTTTGATATATGTTTCTGAAAAAGTGAAGTAAAGTAATTATGAAAAATGAATGATTGATTGCAGTCAAAAGGGCAAACATAAACACCTACATTTCATGATCCATAAACGCGGCTCGCAATTTTATAGAATACGCACACAAGCTTCCTATATTTTTTACTTGAAACGAGTTATAATTGGGCTTGATATATGTTTTAAACCTACCTTATGAAATCAACGGAAATTTACAGGATCCTGCTATGAAACCCAAAGAGCCTGATAAGAATCTTCAGGTCCTTGTAAGGAATCTACAGAAAAACGCTAGGGCTCTGAAGCACCTTGCTAGGAATCCGTAGGAACTCACCTAAAATTCTCTGAATCTCGCTAAGGATTCGGCTAAAAAATAGCATCTTGGGATTCCGCTGTGATATTGCTGAAAATTTTGAATTCTCCGTTGAAAATTTTCAAAAGTTTATTATTTTTAGCACTCTTTCATTTCCCCCGGAAACCTTTTCAAAATCCCCAAGATTTCGCGAAATACTCAAAATACCTTTAAAAATCCACGTTATCCCGCTAGGAATATACAGAACGCCGTAAAAATCTTAAGAGTTTATTAGGAATTACCAGATTTTGGACTTAATTCCCAATAGAAATGAAACCTTCAATGTCCGATAGAAATCTGCAGACATCCTCAAGAATCCGTTAAAATTTCTAGGAAGTTCCCTAAGAACCAAGAATAGCCTAAGGAATCTTCAGGGTACGGTTAGGAAACTCATAGACCCATACTCATAGACTCATGATGAGACCCGTATCCTTGATTAAAAATATTGCATAGGATTTAACAAAACCAACGTCTTACAGAATATCTAACAAAGAGGGAACGTAACTCTAAATAGTTGACGCAGAGAGATCAATATACACACTAATGCCACAGAAAAAAAAGAAAACACACTCTCAATCGTACTAATCGCACGCTTCAATGATATTATTAAGAATAAGAAGGACCATGTTCGCATTTTTATGGTGTCGCTATTAAACGGTACATTGGTATTCTTTAAAAAAATATACATTTTAGTAAAATATACACTTCTTTTATGGATTGGACTTCTGCAATTCACTAGAATAACCCAATTTGTTTAATGAAATTCCTTGAAAGTTATGATAGACGACATTTTACTGTATTTGTATCTATTACTACGGTGTTTTTATCCTTCTAAATGTATATCTCCATAATAATAAGAACAGTGAGCTAAAAAAGTGAGACGAAATTTATGATTGTAACTTTGTGTTGCTTGTGATTTGTTCAAACAAGCTGTTCCAAATCTGAAGTGTTTTTAAGTGGCCTACTGGCAGACTCTAGTGGGCTGTTTACTAAGTATGAACGCCTAAGAACAAAAATCAGTCTCTAGTTAAGATATTGAGGAATTAATGGCCTCATGAAACGCTGCCAATGCATGAGCCCCCAGCTTTGAATGAGCCGTTTCGAACAATTATGTTCAAGGGGTCGTCCATAAATTACGTAGCTTTTTAGGGGGGGGGGGGTCTTAACGAATTTGTGACGATGTGTGGGGGAGGGATGGCTCCTAGCTTGTGGACGTAGCATTTCAAATCATGTCGGTAAAAAGAAAGGCGCAGAGAAAAATGACATACCATTATGTTTTATCTAACTTTATTTTTGTTTGGCTTATACACATGGGTTATAAAGTGATGATTCGGCTTCAAAACATTCATATGATTGACGATTCAAGATTGAAAAAAATCAAAGAAATTTTATATTGTCTTGATAAATGCAATCAAACATTTATTATTATTATTATCTTTATTTAAGAGATTTTCAGCCCTAGGCCGCAATCAAACAGATTTTTTAAAGCTTTAAATAATTATGTAAATATTACAATATATTCGTGTCTAAATCAATAAAATTATAAACAAACAAAATCAAAGTTTAAAAAATAAATTAAAAAAATTAACTACTTGGAGAACATTGTTTTCTCATTTGTTAACAAGTCATAAAGTCAGCCGTTTTCAAGAGAATAAAATATGCTCTTTTTGGCAAATATTACATGAAACAAGATATATATTCCATGTATTATGCATTCAACGTTGCAAGAGATCTCCACTCAATCAACTCATCAATTTGTTTTGATGTATCAATGCTCTCTATGGAATAGCCTGAATATTAATGAGGACAATAGATTCGAGTGTTATCGTAATGGCCCTATCATTCAATTTTATTGATAACTCGATAATTTGAAGATTTTTCATTATTTAACTGTTTCATTATAGGCTGTGTAAGTTTATTTCAGTATGAGGAACGATAATAAAGTTTAGCTGAAATATTAATAGAAATTAATAATTTATATAATAATCGCTAAATTTTTTTCAACATTCTAGATATTTCCAGTGTATTTTTTTTCTATATCTGGCCACCGATTGCCAAATGGATTTGAATTTGGATAATAATGGCTTAAGATTCGTTTCGAATTAATATATTTTGTTGTTCATTTTCATTGAAATCTATTTCCTAACAAAGACAAATTAAAAAAAAACAAACAATCCTCTAATAACGAAATGTTTGCTCAATATACTAAAAAATATATTGCTTGGGTACAATATATTTTTTAGTATATTGAGCAAACATTTCAACAGTAACGAGCTTTATCAATGCATTTTTTTTCACATTTTCTATAGTAAACTTGTTTGTCATGGTAACAAGACCAAATTATGTAACAGGAAATATGTTTATTTGAAACTGTTTTCCGAATTACTTTTGAGCGCTACTGTATATCAATCAAACTGTTGGATAAGATTATCCTTACATTTTAGTCAGTAATTAACATCACATTTTGTATTGAACTTCTGAATTCCAATTTTTTGTGTGAACCCAATCGCTAAGGAAAACAAATTAAAAAAATTTAGAAGGGGGGGGGTGCTTGGTATGCTACGTATTTTCCAAGGGGGAGTATCAGCATTTGTGACGAAATCCTACGAGGGGGGGAGGGGTGTCAAAAATCAGTGAAAAAATGCTACGTCATTTATGGACGGCCCCCAACCCAAATGTGCTGCTTCATCTCGGCAGATCGTCGACAATATAATCGTAACCGTTTTTTGATATAGTCGGACGATTTTCTTCATACAAACTTCAAGTTCGTTTAGCCTTCCTTAGGGTTGACGGTGTTGGAGTATGCAATGATTGTGCCTCGTATGCAAAGCGGCAGCACTGGATGTGTGTAGCTGTATGAGTGAGGCTGCGACGCATGCGCCAGTAGGGCAGGCGGCGAGCGCGCCAAGTAGAAGGAAGAAAGGGAGAATGGAAAGTTTGCCATTCATCCGTAATGTGATGTTCAATCCGTTCAGACGTGTTTATTAAAGTTCTCTTGCGTACAGTAGTTATTTGTAGTTGTGTTCTTTCCTACCGAAATCCTGGTTCCGCGTTCCGCTTCGGTGACCCTGTTCTGCGTTGTGGTGTGTCCACCTCTGCCCAACAGGTTATGGGCCCAGCAGTGCCGAAGGGAAGGTTCCGGATTGCGTAGGAAAAAGGTTCCGAGAGATCGAAAGTGATCACGCCGTGTGTGAGTGTGCGTTGTTTCTCCGCGGTGGTGGTTTTGCTAGGACAAAATGGCGGATGTGAACAAGTTTGCGTTTGCCAGATTAAATAACCATAATTGGCAAATATGGAAGTTCCGGATGGAGATGCTCCTGACCAGGGAGGAGCTGTGGTATGTGGTCGGTGATGCGAGGCCGGCTGTAGTGACCGATCAGTGGACGAAGGACGATCGGAAAGCTCGTGCCACTATCGGACTGTGTATTGACGATAACCAGTTTGCACTGGTGAAGGAAGCAAACAGTGCAAAAGCGTTTTGGGATCAGTTGCGTGGTTATCACGAGAAGAACACGGTAACGTCGCGTGTGTCTATGTTGAAGAGATTGTGTTCGTTAAATCTCGCGGAGGGAAGTGATCTTGAGAGTCATCTGGTTGTGCTTGACGATTTGTTCGATCGTTTGACGAATGCAGGTCAACAGCTGGAGGAGTCGCTGCGGATTGCGATGATCCTGCGCAGTTTGCCTGATTCGTACGATGGTTTGGTCACGGCGTTGGAGAGTCGTGCCGATGCGGACATCACGATGCAGCTTGTGAAGTCGAAGCTGATCGATGAGTTCGAGCGTCGGAGAGAGCGTTCCGGCGAAATGTGTGAAACAAAGGCAATGAAAAGTGTTGTAGTGCAAAATGAAGTGCAAAGCGTGGGTGGACTCGGCAATAGAACGCCAGTGAGAAGGTGTTTCTTTTGCGACAAGCCCGGTCATTTGCGTCGCAACTGTCGTTCGTTTATGCTAGCAAAGCAGGAGCTAGAAAGAGAGAGTGAAGAGAAGAAAAAGAAGCTGGACGACAGAGTGCGCGTGAGGCAAAACGCAGGACAAGCGAAGGACGAAAGTTGTGGTGCCAGAAGTGTGTGTTTTATGGCTGGAATGGATCAGCAAAAGTGCTGGTACATTGACAGTGGAGCGAGTCGGCACATGACGAGCGACAGAAACTTTTTCAAAGTGTTCAAGTCGCTGGAAGAAAGAAAAGGCCCGAGTGTAGTGTTAGCGAACGGAAAACTGGTTACCGCCGCTGGTTGTGGCGAAGGTGTTGTGTATGGTGTGGACGGAAACGGAAGCAAAGTGGAGATAAAGCTTACCAATGTCTTGTATGTTCCGTCGTTAAAGAGTGGACTTGTGTCAGTAGACAGATTGACGGCGAAAGAGTTCTCAGTGAAATTTAAGAAAGATGGTTGCGACATTTGTGATACATCCGGGAAGAAAGTGGTTATTGGAGAAAAGTCAGGGCCATTGTATCGGCTGAAGCTAGCGAAAGTTGAGAAGAAAGTGGAGGGCCAGCGGCCGATAATTGGCGAGAAGAAGACGACGAGCGGAAGAAGATCACCAGTCAATATAGTGAGCAGATATTCGGAAGTGAAGCCGAATACTGTCGATGAACGTGAAGAAGAATACTTCGATGCGGACACTTCAAGCGAGGAAGTGGAGCCGCTGCATGTGGCGGAGACCAACAGTGGAAGCTCGGATACGGATGCTGATAACTGGAGGGAAGTTCGGCGATCCAGGAGGAGTAATCGTGGAGTACGACCTGGCCGATTGGTTGATTACGTTGCTTGAAGCAGGAGGGGATCAACCCGACAAGGAAGGCAGAGAGGATGCGGACGAGTACGAGGACAACATTGAGGAGGAGTGTTGGAGTATGCAATGATTGTGCCTCGTATGCAAAGCGGCAGCACTGGATGTGTGTAGCTGTATGAGTGAGGCTGCGACGCATGCGCCAGTAGGGCAGGCGGCGAGCGCGCCAAGTAGAAGGAAGAAAGGGAGAATGGAAAGTTTGCCATTCATCCGTAATGTGATGTTCAATCCGTTCAGACGTGTTTATTAAAGTTCTCTTGCGTACAGTAGTTATTTGTAGTTGTGTTCTTTCCTACCGAAATCCTGGTTCCGCGTTCCGCTTCGGTGACCCTGTTCTGCGTTGTGGTGTGTCCACCTCTGCCCAACAGACGGTTCTCGCTCAAATTTTCACAGTAGCTTCTGGAGCCCAAATTAACAAATTTGGGGTATTTCTAGTTTGATTATCAGGATGGACCATCTTGCTGCACACGCATTTCAAAGTTTTGTGTGGTGATTAACATAGGAAAACCATGTAATTCATTTGATCAGTCATTGTTTTTGTTCATGTGCTTTTAAAGGTTGGGATTGTGTTTATAAGGGTCGGCAAATACTGATACAAGTTTTGAAAAGAGTTGTAGCTTATAAACTTATTTTTTGCAATTTCTCATGGTAATAGGCTGTTTTTCATCACGCCAATCTGTCATGAAACGGCCTACTTTCCTGCACTGTAGTATGCAGTGCGGGAGTAGTCATTACGCAACTGAAACCATAATGCAACTGTTTTGAGTTGCGTAATGAATCATTACACAATAATTTTTCAGAATTTGTAATACGATGGTGAATGCATTCCGATATAATTGCTGATACCCCGTCGTAATTATAATAAATTAATGATTCGTGCTGTAAAAGTCATCATTTTGCAACTTGTTCCGTAAACTATTATAACAGAATCAGTACAATAAGGAGTATATCGAAAGAAAGGTCGCCAACATTCGAAATGGTATATCTCGGAGCATAGTTCATCTATCCAACACCTTTTTCCAAGCTAATCTTCATAGTGTCATAAAGTATCGAAAAATCAAAAAATAGTGATAATTATGCAGTCTTAATATAAATAAAAAATAACAGCAAAAATCAAAATAACATTTTTAAGTATTTTCTGGAAATTTGATGATTTGAAAGACAACAAAATTTATATCAAACGAAATACGATGAAAAGGTACTTCAATTGGAAAATATGTTTACTTCATACATCACGTAAATGAATTTAAAAATAAAATATTGCTGTAAAAAGCTCAATCATTGAAGTAAGGTCGGTTTTAAAAAATCGCTATTTTATAATCAATTTTCGAAGCTCTGTCAAAAACAGCTGCAATCATATGGAGTAGCGTAAAACGGAGTAACTTTGATAGTTTTTTCGAAGAAAACTTCAATATTTATGCACGCTGTTTCAAATAATTACAATTTATATTTTTAAAACATTATTGACATCCTAGCTATCGATTGTACTTGATAGATTGCCAAAAGCTTTATTCGGAATGGATATATTATTTTTCATATAATCGAAAGTCGGTTGTCTGTTTTGGGGTAACTTTGATAACGGAGTATAAATCGAACGAAATTGAATGAATTACGGAATATTTATAGGGCGTTGCATATCTCTAGGCGTTTAACGCTATATGGAAATTTCAGCACTTCAACAGAAAAGTAATCGTCTATCTCGATGCGTGGAAAATATCTTGCAAGAAATGGTCAAGAAAAGCATTTTTCTTCGATCGCAGTACGCAGTTGAAAAGAAATGTCATTTCAAATGGAGCTCGCTGTAGAAAATTTCTTGACCATTGCTTCCGCAGAAATTTTTACTTTTCTTGAGCGGAACAGCATACTTAGCTTTAGATTACAAAAATGGTCCCAGTTTGTAAAAATGGTTTTCGCTTAGAGATTTGAGACCGAATTCATGTTCTACTATGACAAGGCTGTCATGGATAACTGACGAACTCATTATGACTTCATTAAATGGTCGGCGTTAAGTCAGAGTGGACCAAGTGACATTTTTCATATTATGAGAAAAATGGGTTTAATGTCTAAAGCTCTGTAATTTTTGAACTCGTTTAAATTTTGGTTCAATATTTCTACACATATTTGTGTTACTTTTAAACAATATAATGTGAAGTGATAATCATGAAAAAACATAATCCAAACCTCTGATAGAACGGTTTTTTGATGGACTATGTGCACTTGGTCCACTCTGACTGAACAATTTGTATGAAAATAATAATCATTTACTGCTTCAGTGGTCAAACTGGGTGCATATCTCTAAGATAAGCAGATTCTCAAGACCTTTCGACACCAGTATCGTTAATTCTTCAATAATCCATATCGTCAATACCGAAATCAGTGGCATTACGATAGCTTGAAAATTAAGGTATTGCAGCGTCATTGCATTGTAGACCACAAAAATTCAAGTATATGTTCAGTCAGAGTGGACCAAGTGAAAATCTTAAATACCCATAAAAATATACTGGTCCAATAAGCGTGTTCTAGCACATTCCATATATACACCATTGAACTACCATAAACTGCTATCGGACTCTTAAATTGACTCAAAAAAAAATGCAACAATCAATCAGTTTAGTGCTTTTCAACACTTGGTCCGCTCTGTCTGCACAGAAATTGTTGCAATTTCTGATCACCCATCCACATATGGTAAATGGTCAAAAATCTAAATCAAATGCATCGAATTAAGTAATATTTATAAATTTTAATTGATGGATTAGTAGAAGAATCATTCGATGTCGAAAAATCTGACAAATCTCTTGAAATGTTTCTCATTTTCTCGCATTTCTCAGCGCGCTGATCATTTTCGCTGTTATGGTAATAAGCACTTGGTCCTCTCTGACTGCACACTTTTATCGATTTTATTGATCATCCAAAGTAAATTTGTTAAATATCTCTCGCAGTTTACAGCATTCATCAAATCTGGTCAAAGTGAAACGGAGGTAAGGTAGTTTCGCATCTAATGAGAGAATAATCCAATTTTCCCAGGTATTGTACTTGGTCTCCTCTGACTTAACGCCGACCAAATAGTGATCGTAGAACAGATTGTTTGTAAACGTGCAAAAATGCTAAAATCTTGTATTTTTTTCACATTTGCATGTAAATCCTCAAATGCACTTGATAACTACGAAAATAGCTCTGACATGAAGTGTCATACTTATACTCTTTACTTTTGCATTCATTTTTCTTAACTGATCAACAGAAACTTCGTTATTTTATTTAATATCAAAGTTACCCGCATTATCAAAGTTACCCCGTTTTACGGTACCCTTTTTGCTTACGTTACTTCATAATTATGTATAAAAACTTTTCCATTCAAAACATTTTTTTTTCGTTCCAATAGGTAGATATTACCATCAGGCTTGAAATTACTCCTCAACATCATCAGAGTTCGGTGACATACTCTAGATCAGCGTGTTGCCTTTGCCTCTTTACAAGGAAGCGAAAAAAATCATTCCCATGTTTTAGAGGTGTGCTAGATCATTTCTGCCATCTGAGTAGCGAGGAGCAAAAACGATTTGCAGATCTCAACAGATGAATCTACTCAAAAATTCTATTACGAATTTTCTTAAAAAGAATTTCCTACAAAAAATCGCTAATAACTCTTCGAATGCTTCTGAGATTCTTTCTCAAAAATCCTTGCAAGGTTTGAAAGAACTATGTCAGAAAATCGACCGAAAATAGAGAACCCGATATTATAGAAGTGTGCAAAACCCATAATAAGTTCTGGAAAAAAAATCTCTATGTGCTTCCGAAAGGATAAAAAATCTCTATATGCGAAACGTTATCCATTGCATATGATGAGAAAAATAAAATTTGGAGAACAGTTGCAAATCCGATTTTCGTCCTTTCTATGTTTTGCATCTTTCGACACTTTGGGATTCTACGTTTTTGCATTCGAAGTTATGTCTTTCAACGTTTTGTCTTTCGTTTTTTGTCTCTAAATCATGTTTTTGACACGAATTGACTTGTTTGTTCTTTTTTTATATTATTGCACCTTCCCATAAGCTCTCATAAAAGTCTTTTATTTTTAGAATCTGTGTCGACGTTAATCATTGGTCACCTGACTATAATAATATTCTGATGTTTTATGGGGGACCGACACTTCCTATATAAAATTTGACTGGCTGCCAATTTATTTTTAGTCAATTTATCAATAAATTGAAATATGGCCTGAGAGAGAGGAGACAATTCACTGACAGTTGGCATGTTTTCTTACCTTATTTGACTTCTTTCTTTTATTCTTAGGTTGTGCACAACGCAAGAACGATTGCGCCCATTGGCTACATATTTTCAGGACTGATTCATATCAAATTGTTAGCTTGTTGTCCATGCGAGAAAAGTTCTGTACTTTGAGATATTAAGGTGGGTAATAGCTAAACGTTCGTCCCCTAACCAAACCAATGATCAAGCGCGACGCAGATTATGAAAAATAAAAGCCTTTTTTTGAAAAGTTGAGGGAAACAAAACAAAACAGTAGAGTTTTCCGGTAGAAGTGGAAACTAGCATCTCTGTTACTTTTAGAACGTTATGTCAAAAGAGAAGAAGCAATAAAAAAGTTTGACCAAAACAATTATTTTTATGGCTTTTGTGCACCACTTTGTTTATTGTTCGGACGCAACACAAATGAATCTGTAAATTCCAAATAAAAAGTGCAGCCGCAACGAGATGGTTATTAAGTCAAGGTGCAGTCAAATCATGTCGCCGTAATACGGCGAGCAGATGTGTGTTATATTTTTAGAGGAGAGGGTGCCCATACCAGTATTGAAGATTGTAGTAACAGGTTGAGGATTTAAAAATATCCAAAAAAAAAAAATAGTTGCTCAATGCGTCTATCGGGATCTTCCTTATTATATTGCACGAAAGACATGATTCTTGAATCCTAGAACATAATATTTTATGGATAAACCATTGCAGGAACACCATTCCAATAATACTAATATTTTCAAGCATATTTTAACAATAGTAAATTACAGTGATTTTGCTTACAAAGGTACATGTTAAAAGATTTATTATTTTTCCCGACTGGTGGATTACAATAGAGTTGTAACAGATTGTGTTATTAGTGCGTTTCTTATAATAACATATGTTATTATTTTGGCTGGTTAGTAGTTAAAATAACAAAAAATATAGCACAATTTGCTCTACACTAAACAAAATTGAAACAAATATAAATTTAAACAAAAATGTAACTCATTATGTTTTAAATCAAACATAAATGTAACTCATTTCGTTATTTTCCATAACTGAATTATTTCTTATTTTCTTTACATTAATCAAAACTCAGATGTATAAGCAATCGCTCTCATTTTTTTCTAACAAACTGTGTTATAATTATGTTTTAAATTTAAATTTAAATTATTATAACTGATATTGTTTTAATTATGTTACAATTTTCTCCATCAGCTCAAAGTGCTTCTAACAAAAATGAAACGAAATTTGTTATTTGTAACAAATCCTGATATAATTGTGATACAATTTTGTTGTAATCCACTGGTCGGGAATAGGTCGTGTTTTTTTTTGCAAAGATCGTGTTACAAAATACTCTCAAAAATTGTAATTGATCGAAATACAATTACTATTACTGGCTCAACCACCCTGGAGTAAAAGTAGTTGAAAATGCATCGGTGTGGAAAATCAAGCCATTTCTACATTCAAAGACCGTGCTCACTTTTGGATTCGTCTTCGAATACATATATTTGTGTATATGATATAAAACTATCCATTCCATTTATTCAAATAGATTCTAACAACCTGTTTTACTCCTTTCATTTTTACAACTTACATCAATCAAAAAAATAATAATAAAAAAAGTAATAAATTTACTTTATGCTTAGTCAAAAACTCAAAACCCACTTCAATAAATTTCATCAATCTTCATACACCTATCTATATGATATGCGAGAAATATCAAATGATGCTGACGGTGTTGATGGTAGCGCTGAAACATTGAGTACCTACAATTCGACGATTCCATTCCACGATGTGCATGGAATGGTTATTTACTCGTCGTTAAGTACCTACTGCTCATCGTGGCGGATATTATTTGTTTACCCAAATCAAAATCCAAATAAACGTTTCGGCATCAATAACCATATATCCTGCGGGTGGCGCATAAATTACTGATAGACCCCGAAGTGGTTTACAGTTGCATTATCGTTCAATATTGATGGTAACATATCATTCATCTTAGGTTTATTTAAACAATTAAAAGAAGCCTAAGCTTATTCAGATGAATGTTAAGACTGTACAGTAAGATTACCCATAATCCACCAGAATTTGCTCATTTGGACCCCCAGAAGCCACTGTGAAAAATTGAGTGAAATCCAATAACTTTAATGGGGGCTAAACGAGATTGAAGTTTGTATAAAGAAAATCGATCAAATAGCTATTAGCTAAATTTAGGGTTGCTGAAGCATGCCGTTTCCGAAAGTATCATAGCAGTTCTAGTTTTTTGATATTTACTGTTGAAAATGCAGAATTTGACAATTTCAGCTGACATGCATGCAAGTTTTCAAGCTTTTTGCTACAGAATTCAAACTTCATGTGTTAAACAATATTTATCAATAAAGTTCAAAAACTCTCGATGCTCGAAAGTTATTTTTGGTGGTTTTGTATTCTATTTTGTCTATAAAAGAACCGATGAGTTTTACATGGAGACAGCAAGCATGTTGAAAACATAGATTTAATCTAAATTCAGTCGTGCAATTTGCATGCTTGGTGGATTATATTACTAAAAAGTTTGACAAATCATATTTAAAATTTCATGTAAACATCAATGTAGCCAGTGTCTTATACAACTTTGGCAACATGTAGCTCAAAATTGTAACATGCGTGAAAATTTCTGGAAACGGTATCAAATTTAGCAACCTTAATCATACTAAAGATACATGATTTGATCCTTGAGACACGCAAAAATGTAATTTTTGCAATTTCTCATCGTAATAGGCTGTTTTTCATCACGACAATCTGTCATGAGACGGCCTACTTTCCTGCACTGAAGTATGCAGTGCGGGAATATTCATTACGCAACTGAAACCAGTGCTGTAATGATTCATTACGCAACGCATTCTATTTACGCAACTGTTTTGAGTTGCGTAATGAATCATATCACAACTATTTCTCAGAAATTGTAAAATAACGGTGAATGCATTCCGATATAATTTCTGATACCCTCAAGTGGTCTTCTACGAAATTGCAAAAAATGTTGTACGTAACTCGTTGCAGAACTCGATTTTTACAGCACTCGTCGTAATTATAAATTTACGACTCGTGCAGTAAAAATCATCATTCCGCAACTTGTAAGGAGTGTATCGAAAAGTAGTCGCAAACATTCAAAACGGTATATCTCAGAGCATAGTTTATCCTTTTGAAATCTTTTTTCGTTCAAAACTTCATTATGTCATCAAGTATTGAAGCACTCAAAAAAATATTGAATAATATGTAGTCTTAATATAAATACAACAAATTTTATAAAGCATAGACAAGAAAATCTTGCACAAAATTACATTTATGAAGTGTCTTCTGAAGATTCAATAATTTGTATTGAGCAAAATTCATATCAAACAAAATACGATGAAAAGCTTATTCTATCGGAAAATATGTTTACTTCATACAACATGTAAAACGGATTTCAAAAAAATAAATAATTGCTCTTAGAAAGCTCAATTATTGAAATAAGGTCGGTTTTAGAAAGTCACTTTCGTACAAGCAACTTTTGAAGCTCTATCATATACAGCGGTTATTCTATAGAGTACTATTTTTTTGCTTACGTTACTTCATAAACATGCAAAGAAACTTTTCCAATCAAAAAACATGTTTTTATTCGTTCCAATCATTCGATATTACCATTAACGTATAGGAAGAAAAATTCAAAAAACGAGGTCCTTGAAAATCGACATTTTTCGATTTTTGTGTTTGCTCTCAAATGCTTGTTAACCCCTCTACCGGCAGCTTCATTTTTTACCGCAAAATAAATATTCAAATCGTTATAACTTTTTTGTTTTTCAATATTTTTGCACCATTTTTTCACAAGTTCTCAAATAACTCTTCTAGTTGTAGGATCTGTGTCGATATTGATTATTGGTGATCTGATTTTAAAGATATTCCGATGTTCCTTGGGGGACCGACATTTTCCATGTAAAATACCTTTGGCGGTCATTTTGTTTTTGATCAATTTATCAAAAAAATAAAATGTGAGCTATATAATGCCAGGTAATAAGGAGCTTCTCTGAAAAAACTGTACAAATCGGTTCTGTATTCTTGGAGATAACTGAAAATTACGATATGATGTTTTTTGAAGTTCTTAAGATCTTTATTTGGCCAGCGTGGTTCCAGAAACCTAAATGGTCATTACTTAAAGACGGCTGCACCAAATTGCTACATTTTTTCACAACATGCTCTCATTAATGTATTGTTTCGAAGAGTGAATATCCGAATACGATTAAAATTCTGTAGCCAGAGAAATTAACGGAGGATTGTAGTTACGGGTCGGTCCCCCAAGGAATTTTGGAATATCTTCAAAACCAGATGACCAATGATCAATATCGACACAAATCCTAAAACTAGAAGAGTTTTATGAAAGCTTGTGAAAAAATGGTGCAAAAATATTGAAAAACAAAAAAGTTATAACGATTTAAATTCGAATTTTGCAGTATAAAATGAACCTGCCGGTAGAGGGGTTAATGTATTTTTCAATATACTGTTTACACCATGCCATGAGAGTTGTGGCACAGAATATATTAGCATAATCAAAAACCATTTTTTCTTAAAATTTAACACATTTTTTAACATATCAATTTTTTCAGAGTTTGCAAGATTTTCAACGTCATCTGTCAGTAATTTGAAAAATTATCATACAAAATGCCACATTATTGAAACGATATTACCGCATCATATTTTTTGAATATATTGTAAAGTATTTCTGATCAAAAAATTATTTGTGGGTTCAACCCAATATTTTTGAGACTGTTTTGAATGTTTGCGACAACTTTTCGATACACTCCTTACCGTAAACTACTATTTTTCTACACTGCGTTATTGGGAAGAGCGATTCTAAAAACATTTTCAATCATAAATGTTTTTTTTCATTTGAAGTTATTTTTTTTTTCGTATAAAAATAGGCCTCCTCACTGCACTAGTTTTTTTTTTAATGCTGTGAATATTGTACGCAAATTAAGTTACAAATCAGTCAAATCGATTACATAGTCACTGCAAGTTGAAATGGGCAGTTGAGCAGTTTAAATGTTTGTACTTCATGTTTATCAAACCAACTTGCATGTTTTTACTTATCTCATTTATTAGGCGCCACAGAGCCGAAATCAGCTAACTTTTTATATTTTCACATAATTTGTATTAATTTGAAACTATCTTTTCAACGATTGATGAACGTTTATAATGATAGTTCAGTAACTTAGGCTACGAATTTCCAGAACTGTAACGAAACTGAACTGAATGGGTTTAACAGAAAACAATGATGAGATAACAAAAGACAGGGAACGAGTGACAATCAAATCGGACACTGATATGTTTCGAAACTGTTAGATCATAGACATGTATTCCAAATCAAGGCATGTCCTAACAGGTTTCTGTTAATAAATCTCCGAGGTTTCCGTTGCTTTCCTCGGACCCAAACTGTTGTAGGTGGGTCAGAATATTTGCAATAATAGCAGAAAAGATCTTATATTTAAATATATTATTATCTATATATTCAAAGTTTTACACCACAAACATATAACAAGGCCTTAAAAGATTCGTTGGGCATTATTATAAGTTATTAATTCAATCAATTCGGTTAGCATTTTGCCTTTAGATTGTACTTTTAGATAAGCTTATCAGTTACCACTTTGTCCAAGACTGTTTTCGAATCGGGTGACTAAGCAATAATAGTAGGAATTCATAACTGCCATCAATGGTACATCGTGTTGCATGTTAAAAAAAAGCTTTTCCCAAGTGGACTTTTACGCAATCATAATGTGATCCTTCTGAAGATAGTACAAAATTTCGCAGTGATTTCAATTTTTTAGCTATATTTAAAATGATATAAAGTTAGTTTAAGGCTAACTTAAGTATTTGTATACGACTCGCTTTTATTTGTCGAACTCTTCCCTTGGCGAGCCACTTCAATAAAGCAAATAATCTTCCCTTTTCTATTACGACAATGCAGTCAGCTATTTTTACTTTCAGGGGGAAGGTATTCAATATCGACAGATAGAGGTACCGTCAAGTTTCCATTCGTGCATTGAAGAAAAATCTACACTTCGAAAAATTATACATTTTTTCCCAACAAATTAAAGTGAACTAGAACACCAGTACTAAGCGTGCAATTATACCATAATTTATGGAAAAAACTAAAATTAGTGATACATTAAAAAAAAAATATTTCAAAATTGTGTTTACAGATGTCAGGTTAAGGTCCCCTCGTACCGTTCTATGTAACCATTCACCGTGCACACTAGTGCACCATATACCGTGCGTCTAGATTTCATCGTGATTTAATTTCGTTTATTGAAAAAACATTGTTGGTAAAGCAATAATGTTGCTAGTAGCGTGTGCACTCATTTTTAAGGATATTTAAATCTCAATTTACAAAAAAATCATAGAAAGTTGAAAAAATCACTACATTACTATTTTTTATTATTTTTATTTTATCATAATTTACGTTTTTGGCCGTATAGTTATAGAATAATCTTCTGTAGATAATCAGGAGCAAAACTTTCATCAAAATTAAAAAAAAATAAATTGTTTTGATTATATTAACAAGGTTGCACCCTTGGGGTAAGATGAGCACCATGTTCAAAATTAAGTAAAAGTGTGAAATTATGGAACCACATTTAGCTGTGGGCTTGATTTACGGTATCCGCTTTGCACAAAACTATTTTTCGAAAAAATATATAAACAAACATCAAATATCATCGTTTTTTAAAGTAAAATCTTAGCAATTTATAAAAAGTTATTTATTTTTTGATAAAAGTTTTAAAAACAAAGCTAGTTGAAGATAAATATCATCAGAAGTTAAAGATAATATCTTAGGATATTACAAGCATTTAAAAATAATAGGTTTCTATAGTAACTTGCATATTTTTATGGGGGTGCCCATCTTGCCCGCAGTATTTTTGACCGATGATAAAAAGCTATTTTTTAACGTGTTATTTGGAAAACTATTTATCACTTTTTTAAAACTTTTAATGGTTGGAGGTCAAAGTAATAATGTAAAAGATAAGGATTTTACAATTTTACCAGAATAAGAACGTTTAAGTAGGCTTAAATCGTGCTTATCTTTAGGGTGCTCATCTTGCCCCGCCTGACCCTATGTGCACGGTGAATGGAGGCCGCACGGTGACTGGTGACTTAACGGTATGTTTGCCGAATTAAGTGTAATTGTGGCAATACACTTAATTTGGCAAACATATCTCTATCTGCCGATATTGTATACCTTTACCCTAAAAGTAAAACAAATAATAATACAGGACCCGTTTTTTACCATTTCAAAATTGTTTTTCTATTATTGCAATTATGATCCTTCAGGGATAGATCCTACCGGAGAGAGAGGCATAGACACTACACACGAAATTTTATACAAAGTTTTCCCAAACTGCAGGATAACTCCAGTTTGCCAACGACAATCAAGACAGGCTTGGTGAAAATCGGTAGTTTTAATTTGTTATGTACCTTCGATCTTTCTAGACAAACATTGAAAAAGGGCCATAGTTTTGTATGCGTTTAATTTTCATTTTTAGTGATAAAAGTAAAAAGATGCTTATTCTTCTTCTTCTTCTTCTTGGCATTAACGTCTCCACTGGGACAGAGCCGGCATCTCAGCTTAGTGTTCTTATGAGCACTTCCACAGTTATTAACTGAAAGCTTTCATTGCCTAAGTTGCCATTTTTTTTCACATACGTATATCGTGTGACAGGTACGATTATACGCTATGCCCAGGGAATTCAATTTCCATTACGAAAAGATCCTGGACCGACCAGGAATCGAACCAAGACACCTTCAGCATGACTTTGCTTTGTAGCCGTGGACTCTAACCACTCGGCTAAGGAATAAATAAATAAATAAAAATAAATAAAACACTTCTATAGTTATTAAATTTTTCTTTCGTATATCGCATGGCAGGATATAATTTGCAACTAATTAGCAAACATATTTACTGCCGTTATACGCATAATTGTCCCATGTTACTTTTTGTCATTTTTTAGTTTTTGTAGCCAAAAAGTCTATTTTAACCTACATTATTAGAAAACAATTTAAAAAGATATACTTTGTTTGAACACTCTATGAAAAGCATACCAAGTCAATTTGTCCCACTGTTGAATTTCTACGCATAACTGTCTCGCTACTGAATTTCTACGCATATCTGTCCCACTATGCATTTTCCAAAAACAGTTGCAAATAAAATACTTAATTTATAGGATTCATTAAGCTGTGACGAATCGTTTTATATCATCTTTTTTCTTTAGCTTTACTTCCCATGTGGAACACTGCCTGTTTCACACAATAATGTTCTAAGACAAGTGTCGTACAGGGTATAGACTAAATAATTGAGTTAGATGAAATTTTTCCTAAATTCAAATGTTTGAAACTTTTTTGAAAAATGAATGAAATTGGATGCATCCAAAAGCATTCGACGAAAATTTTATCTAGTTTCAGCAACTTGCTTGACCATGTATATTTGTTTGATGTTTCTGGTTTTTTGAGCTCATGTCTTAATCACATTTTTTTCGGTTGCTTGTATTTTTGTGCGGTGTGAAGTTGTATTCATGTTAACGATATTTTTTAAGAAACTAAAACTAATTGGAAATTATATGCCACATTATGGTTCGTTTGATTGGTAAATACTGGGCATGGCGTACCATTGGTAATTCGCGTACCTGAAGGAATAAAATAGACCCCTTTGTGTGGTCCTTAACCTTCTGCCCTATCCCTAACTCCTCGTGGTAATGGCCGTGGTTCGAACAACCTAAGAGAAGATCGTGTAATCAACCCAGATGAGAACTTTGGTCATGTGCTGACAGGGAAACCCCCTTCCCCTCTCGGTTTGCTTCTGAAAACCTTGAGCGTCTGTTCCCCATGTCAGGGGCGGCTGATCATCGTCCGAGCCGAGTGCCAGAAAAAAAAACTCTAAGCTAAACTGTGCCCTATGGCCCTCCAAACATTAGGGGGAATGGTCCTCCAGGATTCTACCCCATTACCCCGAAACCCATCATCCCGAATCCCATCACCCCGAATTCCATTACCCCGAATGTACCATTACCCCGAATTCTATCACCCCGAATGCTGTTTCCCCGAATTCACAATTATCTTGACATGATGATATTGATGACATTTCCCCATGATTTTGGAATTCGGGGTAATGTCATTCGGGGTGATGGGTCGTTCGGGGTTTTGAAATTCGAGGTAATAGCGTTCGGATTAATGGCATTCGGGGTAATGGGATTCGGGGTAATGGGGTAGAATCGTCCTCCAGAAATCTATGGGGTTTGTGTCAGGCCCTGGGGTTTGTGCCAGTCGTAAGAATACATCAGCTCAGGAACTTTCATAATTGGAGGCTGTGAACCACTCAAAGGAGTCTATTTTATTCCTTCAGGCACACAAGGTACCCAATAGTACGCCATGCCCAGCATTTACCGACCTGTATAACCACATTGATTCACATACCCATATACTGCTCCACTTTGCTACATGCCACACGAGCCTTCGTTTGGACCCTCAACATAGGCAATTACAATACACATCTTCCATTTTCGGTATAAAACTCTCGTCACCAAGTCACCAAGATCAATTTGATTGATCAAAATCGGTCTGCTACAATTAGTGGGACTCTTATGCGTAGAAATTCCCCAAAAACGCTGTATTTCTAGGCATAAGCGTCCCACTCTGAATTTCATAGCAAAATTCAAATTCTCTCGCTGAAACAAATTCTTGACTATAAAGAACACCCCTTGCCTCATATTATTATGAAGAAATTATTCAAATTTGTCATAACCTTCACCAATACGGAGCATAAATGTGCGAAAATCTTTAATCGCGTTTTTCTCAGTTTCATATTTTGGAACATGGGACATTTATGCGTATAACGGCAGTTTAACACTACCAAAAAAGGTGGGTCTAACTTATAAACAATTTGATGGTTCTGTGATGAAGTGCTGTTATGTTCCATAGGCAACGTCCATTTATTACGAAACGCAAAAATTGACAATTTTCGACTTCTTCACCACCTCTCTCCCTTCCCTCGTAACGCTTCTTGCATGGAAAAATTAAAATTTTTGTTTGAGTCGTAACCCTTGAGGCTAATTCCCCTTCAGCGTTACATAATTTGCAGACGGCGTTTCACAAATAAAAAATGCTTTTTCCATAAATAGCCACAGTAAAACTTATGAGATTCACACTAAAACAGCCAAGTAAAGCAAATCACAGTCAGCGAAGCCAGTGATGACACTAGTGATTTAGAAAATTCATGCACTCAATATAGGCTAATTGATTAGATTCGCGTTTTAAACTACTGTAGTAAGGAGTGCCATGTGAGTTTCACGAAATTCAAGCCTACAACTATTACCATTCCCAGCCCTGTTTATTCTACTAACAATAATTTATTTACAATACATTTAAAAAAATGAAAAACAAATGAATTTTGTGAATTTATCAAATCAAACAAATGAATTTTGTGAATTTATCAAATCAAACTAATGGCAACAGCAGAATAAAAATATTTTTTTAAATATAATCTATCAATATTGAAAAGAAAACAAAAAACTCGTAAGGGATGGTACACAAATTATGTCACGCTAAATTTCAACTTTTTCGACAAACTCCCCCCCCCCTTTGTCACACTTCCGAAAATTTTGTAAGGCTTGTCACGCTTGGCTCAAACTCCCCCCCCCCCTTGGAGCGTGACGTAATTTGTGCATGACCCCTAAGTGTAGAAACTGTTTATGACAGGACTTCAAAGAATTTACGGTAATTGTTTAGCGTTTTCAAGACCAGCATTAAAGCATTTAAAAAATCGAATATTATTTTATAATCTTTTTAGTGGCATATCACGCAGAGAATTACCAGCTTTTTAAAATAATAAGTATTTGCAATGTTTTCAATAAACATTTTTATATTTGTTATAATTGAAAAATGCGTTGAAACAACAATATTTTTTATCCGAATGAGTCGAAAATATTGTTGAATTTAATGGGAGCAAATTTGTTGAAATAACAAAAGAAAATCATTACGCCAAATGGAAGTTTTGTTTGTTTCATTGTTGATTGAATTAGTCATGCATGTAGCATACAAATTGACCCGCCATTTTGATTTTCAATAGGGTAACGACTGTTTATTTCGTTCTTAAACGCTAACAGTTGGCGCCAGCGGCAAAAACTACAGACAACAACCTTTCGAACATTCAGTTTCTTTCACTGGCCGCCGAGCGACGGCACTGTTGTTTGTATTCCTCCAACTGATCGCGCTACGCTGGATTCTCAAATTTCTCAAACTTTCTACACAAGCACATGGAAGAATGGTAGTCGGAGAACTGTCAAAACGTATGGAAAATAATGAAAAAACGTAAATTACTTGCAATTAGGCAACTGGATCAAAAAAGTAGTGATTAGAAATCAAGTGTAAAGTGAATACATAACTTTTTGTGTTTAGTTCATCTTCCGTGGTGCTTTCTTTGCTTCGGGGTTTCGTTTTTACTACCACTGAAAAAGAGCCATCTATTGCCTTTCCAGTTTTGAATATCGCCCTTTTGAAACGGCGAGAAAGTGAATATTTCCGGTACGTTGAATCAAAGTGAAAGACGTGCAGAAAACTTCTGTTTAAAGAGTTCAGTTCATCGATATTTCATCACAGTTTCGGAGTATCCATAGACCATAAGGACTGTTCATTTTATAAAGTGGACACCTTGTGCATGCTGCATCTTTTTAATTTATCAATGAAATTTCAATCGGTTTTTTGCACATCGTTCGACTAGTATTGTATAATGTTCTGATAATAAAAATTCTCCAAAATAATGAAATTTCACACGAATATTGAATAATGATTAGAACGGTCGATTTTTGGAGGTTATCAAAATCAATGATTGTTAAAAATTGGCTGGAAAATTCGATAATTTATATTTTTTATTTTCAAAAAAGGCTTGTTCTTCAAAAGCAGATGGAAAAAAATCAAGTTATTTTTGGAGCCATAATCGTACAGATAAAATAAAATCATTTTCCCGTATATTTCTAAAGCAAAATAATGTAAATTTGAAGGGAATTGATATGAGTAGAATTTTTTGGTCAAAAGTACGTCCTGCCGGAAGTGCTAATATAGTATTAATATGAGAAATAACTTACGCCTTGATAGAGTTACTTATTAAGTCCTCACGTCACATTTAAAGCACAATAGAAACAGAATTGCTTTATTATTAGAAGATCTATCAAAGTACATCGACAATCATCAAAATTGGCAACACTGCTGTAATAAAATCGATTTTATTTTCCACATATTACTTTCATAATATGTTATTCTGAGATTACCAATTGAAAAATTCGGAGAAAACCGTTTACAATTTGCTGTAGATCGATAAATATGCGTACATGACTTCAAAAGTACGAGACTTTTTAGTAAAACTACAATAAACAGAAAAATTTATTCCTAACACTGTGGTTTAAGCTCACGATTTAACTCTCGTTTATACAAACAATATTTAGTAATCCAAACTAGTTGTGAACACGTTTTTTACTTTTCTCTTTTGCTGGGAGTGAAAGTATGGTGTATCAGCAAATTTGGCCATAAATGGGTAAATCACTAAAGTTTCCTAATGTCAGAGAATGGTGGAATATAATTACGTATAAAACTATACCTTTAGTAGAATAGTAAAGGGTACAAACATACAATTTGCTCATAAAAAATAGGATTTTTGTTTTGCGAAAAATAATGTTAAACTTTGACGAACAGCTTTTCTAAGGAGTTTTTGGAAAAACTATTTAGCTCTTCAACCAAAAACATTTTCTAAGATCTTATATTTTCATAGCATTGTAGAATAATAGTTGAACGATACACAGAAAACCGATTACGATTTTATCAATAAATAAAAAAGATATAGCATAAACAAAGTGTCCACTTTATACAATGAACAGTCCTTAATCAAAAATATTTGTTTCCACTAAAGCATTTTAAATTATTGCAGACAACTCCTACATGAGCCGATGACTTCATTTTTTTTTGTTTTCGTCGCGGAACGGATAACGTTCATTCGGATAAAATTAAACGGATTATAAAGCAAGTTTCATATACTGCCACTTACGTAAAACGCAAATAAAGTAGGCTTTCGATAATTGTTTATTTCATGCAAAGAAAAAAAACAAAGATTTCATGATAAAGTAAACATAATTTATAACTTACAGTCAACTCTACCTTACTTGATAATTCGTATCTCGATGTCAAGTTAGAGAACCATAGTAAAAGTTGGTTTTCTTGGCTACCTCGATGGTCCCTAGAATCGCAGTTTCACTGGTGTTGTGTTCTGTAACACGATACCTCCCCAACTCGATAATCCCTTCAATATCTAGTTATGGAGAGTTGACTGTTGTTCATATTGTTCAAAAATTTTCATATAAAAATCTCACTTGCCATGAAATATTAAAGTATTTGTTGTTGGATTATCCTAAACGAAACTCAACTTTTTAGGAAACTAATCATTATTTCTCAAATTCTACATAATTCTGAAAATTTTTCGTAAGCCCAAAGCTTAAAGTTTAATCGAGCTTGGAAGTCAGGAGCCTTGAATGTTCCCAACTTACTTCCTTAAAGTTGCTAAGTTGTTTAATAAAATTAATTTCTAGAAGCATAAATAAATTTGGAACATTTGCATCGAACTCTTTTTGAATGTTACATTTTAGGTATGGTTTTTATGTAACTTGACATATGTGAGACACAATTTTAATTAAAACCATTAGCGCTAAAAAAATTCAACCTGTCACATGAAAATTTCATTCCGTTTAAGATGTTACATATGGCTATGTCTGTTTCGCTCGTGCACAAATCACAAACCACAATCCAATAATTGAAAACTGCGGTCGTAAGCAGAAACAAATGTCACTACAAGCAATCCATTCCACATTTCACTCATCCTAATGAATTTGCCGACATACATATATTAAAACAAACAAACGACTTACCGTTTGTTTTATTTTCTGCCGCTGGCTTGTCTACCGTTGACTACTAAGTAATCTTCTTTCAACACCGTGAAATACCAGGCGCCACCACTTGAGATAATCCCAAAATCTTCACGAATCTCAGCTCCACGTTGTTTGTTGTTTTATTTTTCCTTTCTGCGGTTAAACGAACACTTGACTGAAGAGCAATATCACATTTCTCACAAAACGACGAAATCACATTTGCTTCTGGGCATCAATCTTGAAATACACATTAGTCAAATATAACGTGAGCATCCTTCAATCCACGCCACGACGCGACACATCAACGGTAAGCCACGTACTGATAGCAAAACGTTCAACTAGGATTCACCGCTATCACGTTTCTAGCAATGTAGCTTCGGGAAACCAAATCCACCGAGGTTGGCTTCTTTCGTTTGCAAGTAACAAAAAATACACAGGAAAATCTTGCTATCTTCCTTATCACTTGTCGTTTAGCTTTCGCGCCACTCACACCTGGGCATCCACCTTCGCCACCTTCGACTTGAAAATCTCGGCCCGCCCCATTGGGTGGTAAGCACAGGGATTGCTCTTCTGCCTTTATCTAACCATAGGGTGGTGCGAGAAAATGTGGTCTTTTTTCACGTGTATACACTTTGAAACAGGTGCAAACATAATACTAGATAATACGAATTCTAATAATCGATTTTCAGGATCGATAAGGTAAGAAAAATTTAAGTTTCAGTTTTTGGATATACTACATAAGTACTGGATTCATTAGGGGTCGTCCATAAATGACGTAGCATTTTAGGGGGAGGGGAGTCTTCACGGATTTGTGACGATGTGTGACGAGGGGGAGGGACGTAGCATTTTAAATAATTTTGGTAAAAAGAGTAGGGGGAGATCCCCCAGTACCGGACACTTAAGCCACTAAATTCATAATTCGAAAAATATTGATTTGATGGGCTCGTGTAACCCATTTATGATAAATATTATCATCTTTATAGTGTACAAAAATAAATTTGAAAATATAAATATGAATTTAGACATTGAGTTTTGATGATGTATTTTAGTACCAAATTGATCGATCTTGAAAGGTGGCACTCAATACCGGACACGATCTGGAAATGCCTCGAATTCTGTAAATTTGAACATCATTGAATGTGTACACTATAGAAATAGTTTATAATTACCAATTCAATGCAATTGCAACATTTACAAGAATAATTTGAATTTTTCTTAGTTTGCAAGATGCCTATCAAAAACCTCCTTTCATATATGATGAAAAATAGCACATTTTACGATGTTGTTATGAATGTTCATTCTTCTTAATTTTATTGCATGTTCGATACCATGGTCGACGGAACCCATGAAAAATTAAAGTATTTTGAGACACTGATGCAATAATTACAAAGATATCATATAACAAATCAAGCTGTCCGAAACTGAGGGACAGGAGGTGCATAACCAAAATTGTAATTTGTCCATATTTACTTCAATTATGGTACAAAATACATTGATACTATCAAATTAGGATTGTGTTCGATCATGCTTGCGGGATCCAAAGTATTTTTTCATATTCAAAATAATTACTAAATACAGTAATACCTCGATATAACGTAACTCGATTTTTATTTTCGTTACGTTATATCGAGGTTACGTTATATCGAAGCAAATTTTTTTTTTTCTAAATTTTGTTCAACATGTATTGTTTGATAAGATAATGGGTCTTACGGGTCTTAGTTTATCTTACATATTTTTTCAATATTTTTCCGCATTTATTTTTTTTTTCTTTTTTTTTTAATTTTACCTCTCTATTACAGTAATCCTTAAAAAATGTATTTGGGAAAAATCTTTTGTTAAATGCTTGAATTCTGTCAAGAAATTACAAAAATATTTGCTTTAGGAGTTTTACTACGAGTTCCTCATTGAAAAAAATCTTGAAGTTTCATAATTGCCTGCTAGAAATGTTCTTTGGCTGCTCAACATTAGGTTTTTAAAAGATTTCTGAGAGATCTCATGTATAAATATTTTTTATAGTTGCTCCGAGTAACTATAAAAAATATTTATACATGAGATCTCTCAGAAATTTTTTAAAAACCTAATGTTGAGCAGCCAAAGAACATTTCTAGCAGGCAATTATGAAACTTCAAGAATTTTTTCAATGAGGAACTCGTAGTAAAACTCCTAAAGCTAATATTTTTGTAATTTCTTGACAGAATTCTAGAATGAATGGCCTAAAATTTTATAAAACGTTTTTTTAAAATCAATGAAGAAATTGAGGAATTTTCCATGCAAAAGTTTCTGAACGAATACATGGTGGAATTAACGGCAGTTTCCTAGGGGCTCATCCGAAAATTTCATAACGCTGGAGGGGGTGGATGAGTGTCCCGGGGATGTTACACCTTATACAAAATTTGACAAACATCCATACAAAACGAGGGGGTGCGTGAGAAATTTATGAATATATTTTTGTAATAAAAAAATCCATAGAAAAATTTAGAATTCTCTTAAGAAATCTCTTTTGGAATCATTGAAGGATTTTCTTTTTACATAGAATCCTTGAAGAAACTTAAGCAGTACATAGAATGGTTTTTGCATAAATATTTGGAGAAACTTCTGCAGAAAATCATAATAAAACTGTTGGAAAAATGCAAAGAAAATTGTTTTTCTGGTTTTTGTACGTATACCTGTATGATTTGTTGGAATAATTTGTGAAGCATTCCAAGAATTATAACTTGCTTGTTCTCTAAAAGGGCCGCTGGAAGAATTCATGAAAAATTACTGAAATGTTTTATGAATCTCTAGACTACAAAAAATATAAGGTATCATGTGCGGGATGGTTTGAAGAATTCATAGTTGAATCCACTTTATATTCTGGAGAAATTACTTGGTGAAATTTTTGTACAAAGGCACAGTAGAATTCATAGATATATTCACAAAAAAAAAACTATTGGAGGAATTCAAAATAATTTAATTTGAATTTACTAGATTCCGGAATTCCTCGCAAACAGTTCTTGGACGTATTCCGGATAAATTCCTGAAGGAATATTTGAACCAATTCCTGATGCATATGAATGCTATATTTTTGATGAAATTCCTCAAGGAATTCTAAAGACGGGAATCAGTCAAGTCAACATTGATGAAATGTGTTTAGAAACTCTTAGAGGAATCCTTGAAATCGCTTAAAAAGATCTGGTAGAATCCCTGGCATCATCAAATTCTTGGAGAAACCATTTGAAGGATATCTGTTAGAATTCCTAAAGCAATTGCTCAATATTTCCTTAAGCATTTTTAAGAAAAAAATGTTTATCAAATATATGTTAAATGGATAGGCGATGGTTCCAGTGGGAGCGTAAATGCAACAAAAATAGAGATGAATGATATACAAATGTTGGTTTTAACATTTGCTTATAGCTCACTCGAAATCGATTTTTGACTGTATCAGTAATAATTAACACTTGCATTGCTTTGATTCAGTATTGGTCAGTGTTCGAATCTTGAAAAATGTTTATTGCAGTTCATAAACCATGTTTTTGATAAAAATTGGAAAAAAATAAATGGGAGCCAAAAAAGTTACGTTATATCGAGGTAAAAATTACGTTATAAAGAGGTTACGTTATATCGAGGTATGACTGTAGGCTCAAAATTAAGAAGATACGTCAATTTTCTAAAGATTTTCAAACTTTTCTACTTTTTTAAAAAGGGATGCATATTTCAAGGATGTCTTATTCTACGCAAACATTAGTCTACACAATAGCTTTCTTTTCTACTAATACACCATCTTGATTGGACCATGATTTCTCAATGTTTCGACTTTGTCCGGTATTGGGTGCTGTCCGGCACTGGGGGATCTCCCCCTATCACTGAAAAAACTGAAAAACAGTTTTTTTCTATCAATCTTCTTTGTCTGACTTATCAAACTTGGGTTATGAAATGATGATTTGACTTCAAAACAGGTTAAAAACTGCTGAGAAATTTTAAATTTTCCAGATAAATACAATCAAACAGATTTTATGAAGCTCTAAATAGTTATGTGAATATTATATTGTATTTGTGTCTAAACTATTTTATTTATGAACGAACAAATTAAAAGCTTAATAAGTTAAGTAAAAATCAATGCTTTATCGACTTGGAAAATATTGTTTTACCATTTACAAGACATAGAATCAACCGTTTTTTGGTTTTATTCATATTTTCTGTTAAAGCTTTAATTTTTTAAATTCTTCAAAAGAATACAATATGCTCATTTAGGCAAATATTAACGTTATTATAGTAAGACACGTAAAACAGGATATTTATTCAGTGCGTTAAATGTTGCAGGAGATCTCCACTAAGTCAAATCATCGATTTGTTTTGATATATCAATGCTCTTGATGGAACAGTCTGGATAATAATGAGGACATCAAATTCGAGTTTTATCATAAATGTCCTATCGTTCAGATTAAAAAAAAGACACGGACACCGTCTTCAGCCATTTAGCTGCACAGACTGTAACTTAACACTGGACAACGGACAAGCATGCTCCAGTGGCACAGCCGAGAAACATTCCTGACGAAAAGTTTCGACGGCTGAAGCGGGAATCGAACCCACACCCCATGACACGAAGCGATTACTGCCTGGCGACACTAATTACTCGGCCACGAAGCCCACGATTTCTAAATCACTCGGAAATTCAATGAAAGAACATTTTTATTATTTCATTGTTTTATTATGAGTTGAGTAAGAATATTTCAGTATGGGGAACGATGATGAATTTTAGTTGAACTATTGATAAAGGTGATTGCATAAAAATCGCTAATTTTTCGAAACATTCCAAATATTCCAATTATTATTTTTTCATTATCTGGCCACTGTTTCCTGAATCGATTGTAATTTAGAGAATAATGACGAAGATCCATTCCAAATCAAATTATTTTATTGATCGTATTCACTCAAATCTGTTTCTCAACCACGAACAATTTAAAAAATGCCTATTATATAACAAAATTTCTGTTAAATATATTACAAAAAATTACGAACCCTAAGTGAGTGCTGTTAGCTTTATCAATCCGAGCAAGATTTTCAGCTTTTTTTTCTTTCTACATTTTCAGCTGTAAACTGCTTAAGTTTTAACAAAAGCAAAAATACTACAAATTAAATTACTGGGAATCAAAATTATGTAAGTTTAACAGGAAATATGCTTGTCTAAACTATTTTCCAAAGAATTTTTAGCGTTACGGTATATCAAACTATCATTCGTCAGATTATCCTGATGTTACAGTGTTTAATATCAATTCATCGGTTTATGGACAAAAGGTCGAAAGGACAAAAGGTTGAAAGACAAAAAATCGAAAGGACAAAAGGTCGAAACTGATTTGCTTGGTGGGAAATTTTTCCTTTTTTGAAAAAAGATTTTCGATCTTTTGTCCCTTCTTTTTTGTTCTTCGTTCTTTTGTCTTCTTTTCCTTTTGTCTGTCGACGTTCTGTCCTTTCGACCTTTTGTCTTTTGACCTTTTGTCTTTCGACGTTCTGTCCTTTCGACCTTTTGTCTTTCGACCTTTTGTCATAGATTCCAATTAATCTCTATATTTGTGTAGAAATTTCTGGATTTTAATGTTTCATTTTAGCTCAATCGCTGAGGAAAACAAATAAAAAATTTAGGGGGAGGAGGGGGCGTTTGCTTGATATGCTACGTATTTTCCAAGGGCGGGTATCATCATTTGTGACTAAATGCTACGAAGGGGGAGGGGGTGCAAAAAATCAGTGAAAAAATGCTACGTCATCTATGGACAGCCCATACATAAAAAAAACAAGTAGTTATGCCGAAATTTATCCAAAATATTATATGACAAGGACTTCTTCTATTTAACATCTTTTTTCAAACTAATATAATAAAAAAATGATAACTCCGATGAAAAGTGTTTCGTAAATGATTTGTAGAAAATTGTATAATACTGAAAAATAGGATTGGACTGAAAAAACTATTTTAAAAATACAAAGTCGATTGAAAATGGTCGATTTCCTCAAAATAGATATTATACCTGAGTATGTAGTATGCCTGAATTAAATGTTTTCGGTTTAAAATGACAGTCTAGATAGTTTTAGAAAAAACTAAGCATTTTTCCTGTAACGCAGGTAAATCACCTTTACGTGGTGCGTTACGAGGTAAGATCTACCGAACCAAACCCTATCATCCTTTTTTCATCCTAGGGTTATCTATCTGAAAATTGAGGGCTTTGCAGTATTTAGGCGTTCTTAACAGTAACATTCTTTGGATTCAACATAGGTACCCTTGGATGCCATGGTTAAACTTGACACAAGTGATGTAAAAGGTTTAGGGATCGCTGAAGGTACTAGCTCTTCACGGGTTGACAATTGCCAGTATTCAAGAAACATGCGAGATCCTTATTACTGACCGATTGTTTGAAATGCTTTTGTTTTGTTTATAAGAAGCCCTGGTTTTCGAAGTCTTCTGTGGATACTTTAACAGCAGGGAAAAGATGGTTAACGACGCATGACCAAATATAAGTACAAATGTTTTGTTTCTCCAATAAAATGAATCAATGATTAATAAGATGCAAGCCATCGTTGAGTTAGATCTTTGTGAGGGGTCTAAATAGCGGTGGGTTTGTAACTTAATTGATTCTTTCAGATTTTTCGTTTCTTTAATTTCTTTATAAGTAGCATTCCAAACATTGTATTCATTTTTTGCATATATGTGTTCTATGCTACAAAACAACTAACTATCATCCATATTCGGTAACATTTACTAACAGTTAACAGTAGCAGTTCAGATTTTTACAGGTGATCTGATTTCACCTGCTTATAAGAGAAAGAAACACAATTAACTTCATCTTAATATATAGCGTATTTGTATAAAATTGTGAATAATTTTATTTGACATTTGTTCCAATGTTTCAACAATAAATATTCTATGTAACTCATCAGTACTATACCAAGGAGGGAGCTTCAGAATCAGTATCATTTTTTTTCGAATCCTCTGCAAAGCTTTCTTACAACAACAAGTCCTGCAGGTACTGCATACAACATGGTCGGCCTGAAAATTTATTTATAGATCAAAAGCTTGTTCTTAGGACAAAGTTTCGATTTTCTATCAATAAGTGGATTCAGACATGTTATATATTTTTTACATTTGGCTTGAATGCCTTCAATGTGATTTTTTAAAGGTAAATTTTTATCTGGCAACAGCCCTAAATACTTAACTTCATCTGACCAATTTATTGGAACCCCTCTCACCGTGACAACATGTCTGCTTGAAGGTTTCAGATTAAGTGCTTCTGATTTATGTGAGAATATTTATTTTTAGTCTTTTAGTTTTTTTTAGTTTTGGAAGTATGAAGAAAATATATCCAAACTTTTTTTTTGCAATTTACTAAAGTGACAAACAGGTTTCGTTCTTTGGCGGAGAGGACTGTGTCATCCGCAAACAAAGATTTTTGACATCCCTGAGGTAACTCAGGTAAGTCAGATGTGAAAATATTGTATAATATTGGTCTCAAAATGCTGCCTTGAAGAACATTAGCTCTTACAAGAAGACTTTAATTCTTGGAGTTCTGATAGTTAACCTGAAGTGTGCGATTTGACAGATAACTTTGTATTATTCGAACAATTATGTTGGAAATTAAAGCTTTTTTTTTTTTTTAATTTTACAATCATGCCTTGATGCCAACTGTCACTGTCGAATGCTTTTTCTATGTCTAGAAGAGCAAGATCCTATTGTCGAATAGACTTGTTGGACCCAATCAAATTTGTTACACGTAAAAATTGATGAGTGGTCGAATGTCCATATCGGAATCCGAACTATTCATTGTCGAAAATTGAATGTTCGATTATGTGGGCCATCATTCTGTTCAAAATCACGTTTTCAAAAAGTTTACTGATGGAAGAAAGCAAGCTGATTGATCGATAGCTAGAAGCTTTTGTATGATTTTTGTCCGGGTTTAAAATTGATAGAACCTTGGCATTTTTCCATTTGTCAGGAAAAAATGCTAAATGAAAACATTTGGTTTATATATCAACCAAGAATGATAAGCTAATCTCTGGAAGTTTCTTGGTGTGAATGTAAACAATATTTTCCCTTCTTGTAATGGTAGGCTGAACTTACTTTCGAGTGGTTTCGCATAATAAAGCAAACATTTTTATTAGGCAAACCATTCATTCAGACAAACGGAACTCAAAATAAGTCAAGGAAACTAATGTTGGTTTACGATTGTCATTCTTCATATTTTCTTGTGATCGGGTATGCATTAATCTCTATCTTCACCAAATGATACCAACGTGCACGTTCATTTAACAGATTGGTCCTCGGCCAAGTTTTGTCATATAAATGAGATCCACCCTAAGCAGTACACGCCACCTGGTTAAGCTAGCACAATGCAACGTGGTAACCACAGCAAACAACCTGACAAAACAACCGCCACTTTTCGGCTACACGACCAAACTCCCCTTCTGTGCGATTCTTTTCTTAACCGCCACAAGGAAAACGTGAAAATGTAGGAAAAGCGAAGAAAATAAATAAAACACGAAAGTAGCACGCGACCGAATACTAACTCTGTGCTGTAATACTGCATGCACGTAGAAATTCGTCTCTTTGGCTCTTCTCATTCGCATTCAAGAAAAAATAGTAATATTCAACTCTTCGGAAAAACAGTCGTTAGTGGAAATCAATTCTTTTCTCTTTAATGAATCGCGCGCGCTTTTCCGTATCACCATTTATTCTGTTCTAAAAAATCTCGTTAACTAATGGAAAATGGTTTGACTTTTCACTGAACAGGACAGGAAGAAATGTCGTCTTCCCTGTTTGGCCGTAGAAAGCAAACTATCAGTGCAAGCCAAAAATACTCGATGAAGATCCCTCCATATGGGAAAGCTCAGCTATGAATGGACACCCTCTCGTTTTATTTACCACCCTCCTGGCGAGTCAGTCAGTGTTTCTGGTAATCCGGCTCACTCGCATGAATGCTGCACAGCTTTTAATCGTAGTTGCTCGCCGTTGGCCAGTTGTTCTGTGTTTCCCGATTGCAGCGGTGTAATAAACTTTGGTTTGCTGTGTCCTCTGATAACACCGCGTTACAAAAATAACATTTTTGCGTGTCTCAAGGAAAAAATTATACATCTCTAGTAGGTTTTGGGTTGCTGAATCTGAAACCATTCCCATAAATGTTGCTCGTCACAATTTTGAGCTACAGGTCCCCAAAGTTGTATAAATCACTGGTTTCATTGATTTTTAAATGAAAATTAAAGTATGATTTATCAAACTTTTTAGTGAACTTATCCACCAAGCATGTATAATAGGACTTTAACTTTCATTTAAGGTATAATTTTATTTGCTATTAAATTTAGATTCAACCTACTTTTCGAACATGTTTGCAATCTTAATACAAAATTCTACGTTTCTTTTTCAGGGAACAATACAATACAATGAATTTTAGAAGACATTAGCGATATTCACTAAACAGCGTAAAGCACTGCGTAAGTCATGCTAAATTAATTATCTTAAATGTTTCATGGTATTGAGTTAACAACCAATGAAATATTTCAGAACGATGACATTCAACGGTTTTTCAATCCAATTAATTAAGAAAGCTGAAAATTCTTTGGAAATATGGCAAATGTCAATATTGAAAATCAAAACAAACGCATCCAATTTAATTTTCGTACATGTTCGTGTTTCTGAGAGCAAAAGCATCTACGAAAATGAGAAAAATCGGCTGCAAGTGCAGCTGCAAACCTGCACTTTCAGGAGGAGCTTATTTATTTTTTCTTGATGTTTGGCTGGAGGGAGAACTCAAATTTGGGACGGAACGGGGGTTGTGTTTGGGGAAACTCAGCCAATAGTTGACGACAAACAATACTGCAATACGGAATTCAGAGGCCTGATATCGGTATCGGGCCTAACATTTATTAAAAGCGATCCACAAACATATCATTTCACAACACAGACCAAACTCTCAGCAATAGTTGGGTAGATTTATCGCCATTAAGGAATGTCGTTAATAGTCCGGAACCAGTTCCAGAACCTACGAAAGCACTAGAAAGATATAAAGGTGTTTTATTCGTTGATTTAAAACTGGACTCATATTTCGTTTCAGGTTGTATGTTCACCTTCAATAATAATGTATGTAGGAACGTCTTAAGGCTAAGTAGCCCGTAATTCGTTTTGGCAGCTATGTTGATTTTACATTTCATCATTTTGCAATCGTGAAACGAATTAGCCACAATCATCGATGCCTAGTACAAATTTCAATGACGGCCTACTTTGCCTTAAACGTGCCCATAGATAGAACCTAAAAACTTATAAAATATGATGATTTTAAAGTTCAAGCTATTTTTTATTATACAGGTCGGACTCGATTATCCGGGGACTCGATTATCCGAGATGCGATTACCCGGAATTTTAGACTCGATTATCCGGAATTTGTTTTTTGATGTTCTTGTTTTTCAATTTTTATGCATAAATCTGAGATATTTTGGTATTGCAATATACAATTTGCAGTTTAGAACGTAATTTAAGAAAAGGGGGGTTTGAAAAAGTGGGTTTTTGTGTATGCTGGTCAATTTTTGTTTTTTTCTTGTAAAGACCCCTACAGTCCCTACTACCCCTAGAAAAAAAATTCTGGCTACGTCACCGTATCATAAACATAAAATAACGAAAAGAGGTAATATTTAAGTTCTTTTGTCAAAGATTTAAATTTTTTTCTTAGTGATTCGATTATCCGGAGTGAAAAAAAAAATCGATACTCCGGATAATCGAGTCCGACCTGTACTGTCACTTTCAGTGGGTGACTAGATTATAAATCTCTCATTTGACGTCCAATAGAATCAGAAACAGAATATTTCACGTGAAATGTTTCTTTGTCGAAGTTACGCAAATTTTGACTTTACGCAGCATTTAGTGAGCACCTCTATTGTCTTTTAAAATCAACAGCAACAGTGGCGTAACCAGAGGGGATGTTGAGGGTAAACCCAAAAAAAAAATCATAGATGATGTTGCTTGGTACGATTTGTTATCATTCTGTGAAATTATATTGCATTTACAATTTATTCATAATAATTGTAGTTTTCTGATTCTAAAACCCTCAAAACTTGTTTTAAACGGATTTTTTTCTTTCCTAAAAAACTGAAAGCTTTCGACTGAAAATTTGCCAAAAAAAGAAAAATTGGGACTTCTTAATTAACTAGTTCATCAAAGCATCGAAAATCTTTCAGTTTATTATTTTATAATATTTGTCCAAATATTACGACGCTCAAAGAACATGAATTTCCAGAGAAGTAATTCTTTGAGTTTCAATTATTAAGTTAATAAACTTGAAAAGATATTTGGGAACAGCACAGGAGAAGAGTGGTGGGATGGCATCACGCTAATGACACATTCCAGCGTAACGCGACACCACGAGGAACCGACTTTCATTATCAAATATGAGGCCTGTTCTCGGAAATATGCCTTGTGACCATGTGATTAAACAAGTTTAATATGTTGCATATTAAATGTACTTAATGTTGTGACATTCATTTTGAAACTTAATACTGTATACATGGTATCTAAAAGCTGTTTTATTTCGTAACGCGACACCATCGCTGAAATGCACGTTTTCAAACATCACTCTATAACACAGCGCAACAAAAATGACATTTTTGCGTGTCTCAATCTGATGTCGTTCTCAGAAATTTCCCAGCACGTCACAATTTTTAGCTACAGGTCGCCAAAGTTGTATAAAACATTGGTTTTATTGATGTTTACCTAAAATTTGAAGCATATTTTATCAAAATTTTTTGTGATCTTATCTACCAAGCATGCAAAAGAGGACTTAAACTTTCGTTTTAGATATATTTTGGTTGAAATTTTACGATTAAATCCAGATTGAACTGATCTTTTTCAACAAACTTGCAGTCTCCATACAACATTTTTCATTTCTCTTATATGGCAAAATACAATACTTTTCTAAACCCTTAAAAAATAACTTTTCCGCATCAAAAATATTATAAACTTTGATGGTAAGTATTGTTATACACATAAAGTTGGATTTCTGTGGCAAATTAAGCAAATGAATTGCCTTACAAGCTGGCAAACTTGCATGCAAGTTGGCTGAAATAGTCAATTTTTGCATTTTCAACAACCAGTATCTCAAAAACTAGACGTGCTATGATATTCTGTAAACGGCAATGGATTCAGCAGCCCTTAATTGAGTAAATATAGGTATTTTGATGCTGGAGACAAAAACTTGTTCCGCAGTGTAATCGCCTATATTTGCTCTGCTATAATTTTTAGAATCCGGGTTTGTTCTAAGCAATCCTTCTATGTATTAATTAAAACCATTATGTGACTTCAAACTGAGAGGAAATTTTGAATAATTGTAGAACTTCATTGGTTTCATTTTATGAGCGCCGCGTTACGTTTATCTTCCAACAAGGTTCTGCAAATGGTGTCGCGTTACGCAAAAAGCATTTTATAATTTTATTGACAAAATCGGTAGTGTTGCTTTCAGATTTCGGAAAAAAAATGTATATCTAGCAGTGGCGCGGGAAGTGGGTAGGACAGGTAGGACATGTACTACGCACAAAAAATACCTGAGTACGACAGTCAAAGGATTGTCCTACCCACGATTCATCCATTTGTTTTCTAGAAAATTAGAACATCCTCACTGGTTATTAAGGCAAGCAGTTTGGTCTATTTTTGTCAAATTTGTTCAATAAAATCGATTAAAAGGGAAATAAATATAAAGGATATGTATATTATGTGATATGAATGATAACTAAAGTTGATCCAATGAATTATCATAAAGACAGGACTGGTAGTAGGTTTCTTTTCAGAGACTTGGTCTCTATTTTAATGCAAGTTTCTTAAAACTCTTCATTTTTAATGGAAGGTATCTAAATATCTATTTTAACCAGGTGGTCACCTTGAATCCTGCTGCATAATGATACAAGCTCCAAAGAACCATTCAGAGTCCATAACGGGTTCATAAGGGGCCTAGATAGCCGTAGCAGTAAACGCGCAGCTATTCAGCATGACCATGCTGAGGGTCGTGGGTTCGAATCCCGCTGGTCGAGGATCTTTTCGTAAAGGAAATTTTCTCGATTCCCAGGGCATAGAGTATCTTCGTACCTGCCACACGATATACACATGCAAAAATGGTCAATCGGCAAAGAAAGCTCTCAGTTAATAACTGTGGAAGTGCTCATAAGAACACTAATCTGAGAAGCAGGCTTTGTCCCAGGTGGGACGTAACGCCAGAAAGAAGAAGAAGAACGGGTTCAACAGGTTATTCAAAAATTTCATCTCAAATGTTTGATAAGTGTTTTTTATTCAATAAAACTTGCAAGGATGTTCATGTTCATGTGGATTTCTTTAAGTATTCATCTAGGATTTCAAAAATAATTACCAAGATTCGATCGATTTTTTTTGTTTTGATTATATTAGCAAATTATCTAGTTATTTCAGAGATCCTTGTTCATTAACGGTGACTTACAAACTTACACAAATTTTATCAGAGGTTACTCTAGGATTTTCTTTAGAAATACCTCCCGGATAATTTTTTCAGAAAAATTTCCTGGACATTTCCCTGGAGACATTCCTGGAAGAATTCCTGAAAAAAAATTCCAATTTAGTTGGGAAAATCTCCAAGAATTACTGGATGAATTTCTGTAGAAATTGTAGAAAGAATCTCTGGAGCACTTGCTGAAGCTTTAGAGAAATCCCTAGTTGAAATCTTATATAAATCCTGAAAGACAATCATGGAAGAAATCCGTAAAAATTTCTGGAGAACTTATTGAATTAATTTTAGAAGATGTTTTGACCGGGAATCTTGAAGGATGCCCCAGGAAAATCGATGGATTAATCACTCGATAAAATCTTGGAGGAATTAGGACTTTCTTTAAAAAAATCACCATTTTTTTCTGAAACAATCTTTGGAGAAATTCATTTCTGTGGATCTCCTTGGGAAAATCCTGACTGAATTCTTTAGGTATTATAATTCCTAGGAAACTGTAGAAGATTCCGGAGTAATATCTGAACATTTGGGCAAATACTTGAAAAAAAATCTTATGAAATTCCTTGAGAAAATCATGAAAAGCACATACAGTAATACATGTCATAATGTCACGAGGAATTAAAAAAAGTCTTAGATCTCAGAGAAATGTCTGCTTTGCAGCTAAGTTGAATCAAACTTTGATATCTTGGTTTCTGTTTGGTCCTTTTTCAGTCTCTTTTTAGTTCCATTTTTGATTTCTATTTTCTGGTAAGAGCTCTTTAATTTCCTATTTTTAAGGCACTCAGTCGCTATCAGCCCTGTCAAGCAAAAAGTTTTCTTATTCATGTGGTTACGACTAGCATAAAAATGAGGAGGTTTTAACCAAAAGGTGTCAGTAACAAAACCTTGTTTTAAGAAAAAATTCAGTTTTATTTTTTAATTTTTTTTTTCTAAACAAATTGTATGAAAAAAAAACAAGCCAGTCTTCTAACAATTATTTTATTCTGTTGAACGTAAAATCAACTGATAATATCTTTAGAACGTTTGGAAATAGTAGAATTTTCTCAACTCAAATCAATTCAAAACCACCCAAAATGTAATTTTGCATATGAGCCCCTCAAATATTATAACATTCAATTTCCAGTCCAGCATTTTTTTTATCTTCACTGTGCACAAAATATTTACCAACGTTTGTCCTACCTATGGTTTCGAACGTGGACGCGCCTCTGATATCTAGTATTGTTATTTGTTTAACACATTGGACATTCTGCCCCACAGTGGAGTAATTTGATCCGACACTGGTTATAATTAATTTAATGTTTCTGTGAACCTTTTGACGATGTCGTGCTTAGTAAACTATGTAAACCTTTCAACGATGTACTTTGAAAAGTATGCTTTCGGCGAAGTCGACAAGCAGACGTTTATGGTTGTCGGAACTAACCGAAATTCAATAACACAGTGGAGTTAATGGATCTGATAAATGGATAAAATTATTGAAAAGATTCAATAAAGTATTTTAGGAATATTGTTTCAGAAACTTGTAGAAGACCATAATAGCTTCCTAATGATGGGCCCAAAAATCTGTAGAGCTGCTGTACAGTTTTTTTTTTGGGTTGAATAGTTTAACCGTCCCTTTGCTCTTTTTTGAATATGTTTCCTCTATAACGTAGGACATTTAGGGTATGCGTTTAGAGTGTAGCACGCTACAGTATTGGAAAAAAACATTTGCAACAAGGCTGATCAAATAGCCTGGTTTTTGGTCTGGTTTTAAAAAGCGACCCAAATCTTATCACAAAGGTGCCGCTCAGTGAAAAGATAGCCTCACATATGTTGGGGACTACTTGGATTCAATGGTAAACAACCTGATTCACTGGAAAATCCGCAATATCCATAAAAATTATCAATTTATAAAATCATCCTAGGCAGCTGCAGTTCCTTGCAAACTCATCAGAATTCGTTATTATATAACGGATTATCGGAACTGCCCATGAGCATAAGTGACCTCTACAACTCCCTTTGAATGATTTGCAAAATTGGTCGTAAAAATCATCCAAGACCACTGAGCTTTTTTTCCAACGTGTCAAAAATCATAATTATAGAACATATTATAATTTGTTATAATAATTTGAATTTTTCACCATCTCGATCACCGAAATTTATTGCAATATTAATCAAATTCATTATTATACAACATAAAAGATGAATGTCAACATAGACAAATGTCATGACAAGACATCCGGGAGATATGAAAAAAAAACTTCGTGTGTCTAAGTTGACTTTTACGAGATGACCATTTATACGGTTGCTCCAGATCTTAAGAGCTTGATAGTGGCCACTTATATCCACGAACAATCCCAATTACCCGTTATGTTTAGTGATTGATTAATGATATGTTTGGAAAAAAACTGCAGTGATCTAGGATGATTTTTACGAAATGATATTTTTTACAGATGTTCCGGATCTTGCACAGGCCGTTATTTTCACCACCTAGGTTCATAAACAATTCAAATAATCTATTGCGTTCTATAATAAGGAATTCGGATGAGTTTGCAAACTGTCTTGGATTATTTTCATGAATTGACCATTTTTACGGATAGAGTAAAGTGGGACAAAAGTTCGAGTGGGGTAAGAGTTTCTTTTTAAGATTTCTAGCTCCACAGTTATTAACTGAGAGCTTATTATGCCAATGACCATTTTTGCATGTGTATATCGTGTGGCAGGTACGAAGATACTCTATGCCCTGGGAAGTCGAGAAAATTTCCAACCCGAAAAGATCCTCGACCGGTGGGATTCGAACCCACGACCCTCAGCATGGTCTTGCTGAATAGCTGCGCGTTTACCGCTACGGCTATCTGGGCCTAAAATCCACATATTACCTTCAAATTTAGTTAAATTTGTCTGATCGTGTGAAAATTGTCTCCAAAATTTTACATTTCCACTTAGTTTTGCGAAAAACTGCTATTTTTGAGTATATTACAATTAACCCGGTTTTGGGCAATTTTTCGATGAAAATTTAGTGTGTATTTTTCGTCAAACTTAAGTTTGCGGCTGGTGTAAAGTATGCCTGTCATAAAAGGATCGATATTTTGTGTTTTAGCCAGCGAACTTTTGCCCCACACTAGATTCGAACTCTTGCCCCACCGGTGGGGCAAAAGTTCGAATAAGACAATCAATTTTGAAACTGTTATAACTAAAAATGGGTAAATATTTTGACACAAGTTTGTTCAGCAAAATTATAGGCAATATGTTGAAGGTTCACTGTATGGTATTTGTTTTGTTTTAACTGCTGTTGTTTTCCTGGAAACTTTGATTATACCACTAAGGTCGAACTTTTGCCCCACCTTACTCTATTCCTGATTATTCGCCGGAGAACCATGTTGTTTACCATCGGAACCTAATAAACTAAAATGTCAACTAAGGTTGGTGTAGAAGCCCTGATAAATGGAGTCAGTAATCCAGATGTGAAACTGATACTGAAGGCAGGTACATTTATAGATCTCAAGGATGCGATCCAAAAAGTAAACGAAAATATACCAGAAATCGATAATTCTGCCCAACTACTAACTATGAAAGGAAATCACAACTTTCAACAAAAATTATCAAAATCAATATCGGAATCAAAATAATAAACGATACGATTATCGTAACAACAACCGTGGACATTTTAATAACAGAAATTCTTACGGTAATTATTCTACCAGAAATGGAAATAATTTCGCATGCAACCGCGATACTTTAATAGTAATCGAGGCCATAATAATCGGAATAACAATTCTAGAAATGTCTATGTATCAGGTGCTGCTAATGTTCCGAACTTGAATCCTGAGTCGGAAATACAAGTACGCCCCTTCGACAATAATCAACGTCAACATATGAATCGACATTTTTTAGGTCAAATGGATCAGCTGCCCCATACAACACCTCGAGGTCCATTTATACAATAAATCTGAAGGCAGCTAATTTTGTCAATCTTTGGTTAGAAGGAAATCGTGAAGGTTCCTTTATAGTTTGTCAGAGGAATTGGTGGAATTGTTTGATAAGGTTAAAACTGTCCCTGGTACCCAAAAATATCATTGTTTTATGCCTATTAGTGATACACAAATTGCAGCCAAACGGTATACCAATTCAGAGGATGAATCAAAAATATTCAATTTATTCAGTAAAGCCCAAAAATAATGTAAATATTCATGTGCAGATACTACGTTTTAGAATATATAGCAATTATAAAAATAAAAACAAACCACGACTTTTTTCATAAGCATAATATTGACCCTTTCCGACACCTGTTAAGATTGGCTTTGACCAAATAAGAAATGAAATATTATTGTGATATCTTTCCATACATAAAAAACCCATCGGATTGTTAGACGGAGTTGATTTTCTCATAAGCGGTATGGTACGAGATCAATTGAATTTAATTTAAAAAAAACTCTGTATAATTCCGTTTTATTTCTTTTAACTACTCCCAATAAAACAAATATAATCTATTTTGTGATTAAAACTCATTTATCACTTGAAAATATGATCATACTAGACTATTTAAAGCGAAATAAAAATAAAATAAAAAATTCATTTTGGACTTAAAAAATTCGATGTTAGAAAAACTTTTTTCTCTAAAATATGTCCAATCGGCAATGTATGGACGACTTTTAGTAAATTTAATTACGAAACTTTTTGCTTAAGGATGATCAAAATCTGAAGTGCACTCAGAAACACGGGTAGTCACAGAATTACTAAATTTTAGTAATTTATGACTATTTTCTATCTACCTCTCTTTCGTTCTGCAGGGAAATTTATTCATATTTGTCAATTCACCTGGGTTGAAGCATCGCTAAGCTTCAACCCAGGCGAAACGACATTTGGTGTAGAAATTCTCAGAATAAAAGAGAGGCAGATAGAAAAAAGTCATTAATGCATAAACTTTAGTAATTCTGTGACTATTTTTATTTCTGAGTGTGGCCGTTTTTTTAAATCGACTTTAAAGTTTTTTTTTTAGTGTAGAAATTTTTTTTTATTTTTACAATTTTTTTTCTAAAACTTCAGGAAATTTCACGACAGTCCCCCATACAACACTTTTTTGTAGGTCTTACCGTTTTTGAGTTATACGGGTTTATAAAAAAAAGTAAAAAAAAACTTTAACCTTTCCAAATGTTAGTCTAGATCGATTTCGAAAAAACAAAATATGCAAAGTATCTTAGTTTCACATACTTTTGACATCCAGAAAGTTTCATTGAATTCTGAAGGGGTGCTGCCAATCGCGTGTCGAGTTGGCGTGAAATCCGTCTATAAAACGGTATAATGGAAGATGTGGATTAAAAGCTTTCAATCTAAGAAAAAGGAACACGCAAGAAATACCAGCTATTGAAAACAATAAATAACATTGTTGTTCTCAATAAACTTGTTCAATTTGTTGTAGTATAAAAAATGCGTCGAAACAACAATCATTTTTATCAAAATAAAGCAACAATATTGTTGGATTTACTGGGTTCATTTTTAACTAGATTTATTTTTGAAACAACAAAACAAAATCTTTACGTCAAATGAAAGTTTATTTGTTCCAATTTACATCATTATTGATTCTAATAATTATACATGTAACAAAAAAATTGTTTCGCCATTATGTTGCTTATTAGAAACGGTGAAAAAGCGGATATTTCCGATACATGAAATTATGCTGAAGTACATGGCGTGGTTAAAATGTTCGTGCGATAGGCCATAGATTTTAGCGATACTCAGGACATAGATTTTTGTATTGAAGTAATCATAGATTGCCAGTTTTGTAGTAATCAAAACCACATTCAGAATTATATTTGGTAAGTATTAACCATATTTTCTAAAATTTTAATTCCACTAATGCATTCTCCAGTATTGCAGTCAACTCTTACACGAGCTGGTTATTTTATCCCGTCACTTTGTCGCGAAGTGGATAAAGAACATTCTTTAGTTAAATGGATTTTGGGCATGTACCAATACTTATACTTTCACGAAATACAAGTAAAGTAGACGTTTCAAAGCGATTTTCGTTGTTTATTGTTTATTTCCTAAAAAAAAATAAAAATAAAGTGATTGGGACCAATAAAAAAGTATTTTTTTTTTTTCAAACAATAAAATTGTCACATCAAAAAACAGTGTAATTTAATTTAAAAAATGGAAGGTTTTATTTCAATGCAAAAAATTGTTGTTTCAAAAGATAAAATAGTTAAAAGAAAAAATAATTTTGTTGCACCCCGTTTAACGCTGCTGTCAATTTCAACAATTTTTATTTTTGAAATAAATTAGGAGTTGTTATTGAAGCAATAAAAAGCAATTATAAGCCGGCAAATAATACAGATATATTGTTGTAATGATACAGAATATATTTGATATTAAAATTGTTTTCTCTGCGTGAAGGAAAACATCGTGGAATGTCGAGGAAAAGCTACAAGTATAAAAAAATAGTTTTTGGTCTCCGCTTAGTAAATACTTTATCAAAAGATTACGTTTCAAAAAGTTATTGCTGTTCAATTTGTCGTTTGAAACGACATCATTTTCACTTGCCCCATTAGCAAGTAAAAAAATAATGATATGTTTTTCAAAATACATTTTCGTTATTTTTACTGAAGTTTTTCACAAAAATCAAAGGGGATGAATATTTTTTTTATTATTTTTCCTTTGAAGCTTACAAGCAATGCAACACCAGTTAAACCAGAATTTATTTTTGTTGAATTATATCCAAATTATTCCAATTTGTGTATGTTCCAATTCTAAATGGGCCACACCTTATTCTTCTTCGCTGGAAGTATTTATGATTTCGAGAACCTTAAGTATACGAATTTCCATACCCACTTGCCCCACGGTACCTTACCAGTACTCCCAAAATTGGAACTCACATGGATAAAAAATTAAACTGCACAAGCCCTTCATAGTTAAGCGAAGTATGCACGTCAACAGAAAAGTAATCGCCTATCTCGATGCGTGGGAAATTTCTTGCAAGAAATGCTCAAGAAAAGCATTTTTCTTTGATCGCAGTACGCAGTTGAAAAGAAATGTCATTTCAAATGGAGCTCACCGTAGGAAATTTCTTGACCATTTCTTGAGTAGAAAGTTTTACTTTTCTTGAGCGGAACAGCATACCTAGCTTTAATGTGCACGGGAAAAAATTCTGTGGTAAAAATAACTATTTTAGCTGACTACGCCCATTCTTAAAACTACCATGGAAATTCAGACCAATATACTATGTTTACGGTACACCCCACCGCATTACTGGTACATTTGACAGAAATAATTTACAACAATCTGATTTCAACTACAGACATGGTAAAATCAAGCGCATTTCTGGTCTGCTGAAAATTGCCGGTGCGAGCGCTTAAGTTAACCCCCTAGAATGGTAGTTTTTACCGCACAATTTTTTTGCGTGTGGGAATTAGTATGATGCCGTTCATAAACCACTTGGTTATTTGTGGCGGGGAGGGAAGCGTAAGATCTGGCCAAAGGACATGGTCCATTTAAATTTTAACATGTTTGCATGGACAAAAGATCACACGGTTTATTGGACAGCCTCTATGTAAAACTTTGAATGAATATTGAGCAATCTCAGTTTTCAGCCAAATTAGCTCAAATTTTCTAGTCTGTATCTGTAATTGAATGAGCTGTATGGAATAAAACCATTTTTCAACAATTATTGTATTAATATTATATTAATGCCTAGTTTTCGTGCAAACTTTTCGCGATCGCAGAAACCAGTTCCACATGGACCGTAGGAATGTCGGTCAGGAAATGTCCTACGGCAAGATGTTCCCTATATATCCGAATATTTAATGCAAAAATCTCCATCTATTTATTTATTTATTTATTTCAAGTCGTCAATCAGAAGTAGACCATTTTGTTACAATTTTAAACTTAATATTATATAGTTTAAAAACGTTATTTTCTTAATCTAGTTCGAATTTTGATATGACATAAATTTTTGTTTTAGTTCCGATTTCGTCATAGTAAAGTCAATGGTTTCGCAATGTTTATTGTAAACAGACTTTATTTGATTTAAAGGCTCAAATTTGGCATAATTTGTGCGGTGATGATTTGTATAAACAATACTACGACTTCGCAGTTGTCTTGAAGGAGCATAAAAATTTAATTTTGACAAAAGTGTCATCGAGTCAATACGATGCGAAACTATATCGTTTACGAACGAGACCATTGCAAATTCGCGACGTTTCTTCAATGTTTGAATATTAATGAGCATGCATCGTGCTTCATAAGATGGTAGAGGTAACCTTTTCCAACCTAATTTTCGACGTGCGAACAACAGAAATTGTTTTGAACTGATTCTATACGATTTTCATGGGTTGATGAAAATGGTGACCAAACTACAGTATTCTAAAATTGAACGCACATAGGTTATGTATAATGTTCCTATCCAATAGTGCCGATATGACTTATATACTCAAAACGACAATGGAAACTTATTTTTAGATGTTCTGGGTTTCCGGTACCGAGTATGAATGCGAGAATGGTGTAGGGGCAATGGGGCAATATGAACATACGGGGCTACATGAACCACCCCGGATTCGACCTCAAAAACAGTGTTTTAATGTCTAGTGTCATTATCATCTGCTAGATGATGCTCCAAACAGCCACTTCAATAAAAACCGTAAGAATATTTGTTTTAACACTCGAAATATTAACAAAAATGTACAAATTTGTCCTTTGTCATGAAAAGTCTATTATTTTGGCAGTTTTCAATTAAGGCTATCCATTGAAACCTATCCTAAACCTATTAAGGCTATCCAATCCATTGAAACCTCTGATAAATACTGAACAATTCATAAGGGGAATTAGATTTGTTCGTAAACAGAATTATTGGAAAACAGAATATTATTTGAGAAGTGAAGGGGTGCACACTTAGATTTTTCTCACGAGCTCGGCTGTGCGAATCTCGGTTTCCCGATTTTAACCGAGACTCAGCTAACAAATTGTCCGGTTGCTTAGCAACGAAGCACGATTTACTGATACTCGGCTTTTATTTGCTGAGATTCCAGGAAATTGGTTTGCCGACTACTCGGCTGTGCGGATCTCGGTTAAAATTAGTCGAGGCTCGGCATTCTAAATTAAGTGTGTGGGACAAATTGAGCTACAGATTCAAGCAAAACAAACGGTGTTTTGAACATAAAAATGCATTGCCTAAGTATACTATATTATTTTTTTACTGCATAATCATCTTGGTGCACCATTACAAGTGGAACACTTTGCTAGAAAATAGGTTGATCTAAAAGTCACAATTCAACACTAGAATGAAGTGTTCTGTTTACTATGTGTAATACATCTATCAAAAATAATCCGCTAGAATTAATAATTTCAAGCAAAGCTAATAAAATTTCCTTTCCAATATTGTACAGTTAATTATTGAGCAATTCTCGCTGAAACCAGGCCGCCATCGGCACCCATCGTTAGAATTCCAATTTTATGTCACTGGTCGCTAGCTTTCGATAAAACATAAGGGTGGTCCTTTTTGTTTTCTCAAATTGGTGGACCCCTCGTACGCCAGCTAGCTAAACAGTTTGCAAAAAAGCCCATTTTTTGATAAATCTTGGGTTTTTCTTCACGTGATATGTCTCATATTTCCCTTGGAACACATACCAAACTTAATAGCATGGTATAGAGAAAGGATATAGCTTTCATTTGAAGTTAAAAAAAATCCGGCGGCCATTTTGAATTTGGCAGCCATCTTGAATTTTGTTAGAAAAATCGTTTTTTCACCATTAGCGCACCGCTCGTTTTGAATTCTGAGATCACCATCAGAAAGCTGAGGAAAAATTGCGTAAGATAGGCTACAGAAACTAGGTGTGCAATGGTATTTACCCTATGAAATGAACGATTTTCTAAAACATGTTCCACGATTTTGACGTATATGGCGAGTGCAATCAATGCAAACATCATTTTTGTTACAACAAAGATACAAGTTTTCAATAGTTGGTGTATTTTTTGAGTCAGATGAAGAATAGGAGTATTATTTTGAGTGAAAAAATCTGGCGGCCATCTTGGATTTTGACGCCGTCTTGGTTTTAAGTAGTAGAATGAGTTTTCACCTTGATAACACTCAACATGTTGTGTTGGTGAGCTCATTTAATGCCTTTATTTAAAATTTGTAAAATTTGTATGACTCCACATTTAATCGTTTAGCGGAGAGACGTCAATGTGATTTTTCAACAAACTATGAATGGTTCGTCACTATTAGAGTCGGCATAAACTCTTATTTAAAAACAACTTTATACTTTATACTTTAAATTATTCGACACTATGAGTGTAGACTGGCAAAAGTTTTACTTTATTCAACGAACCTTTAATGGTTTGCCACTGTAAGTGTCGGCATAAGACTGTTCAATGATAAGTATCGTAACAATACAAATATTGATATTTTTGTAATTGTAATTGTAATTGTAATTTATTAGCAAAACGATAACATGTTAGTATTTACACTTTAAATCATGTCAAGGAACAAATTATTTCTAGGAAAATACACAAGGAAAGACAGTTAGCAAGATAAGTTAACTATAGGTGCTAATTGTGATTGGCTAGTTGCCTCTGTTCAGTGCTGCTTTAAGTGAAATTAATGTGGGTTGTTGCCTGACGGAAAGTGGTAGCGAGTTCCAGGTTGACGCGCCATACACCAAAACACTTTTACGAACACTGGTTGTATGGTGTGGGAGGATGAATGATCTGGCTCGCTCGTTCCGACCAATCGGTGTATGTTGAGTGATGTACTCTGGATGGTTACCATGATATGCTCCATGCATGAAATGACAGATACGCCGACGATAGTACTCAGGAAGATCGCATCCAACTATTGTGTGTCGTACCATTCCCGTTGTGTCACGTCTTCGTTGTGCATAAACTTTAGTAATTCTGTGACTATTTTTATTTCTGAGTGTGGCCGTTTTTTTAAATCGACTTTAAAGTTTTTTTTTTAGTGTAGAAATTTTTTTTTATTTTTACAATTTTTTTTCTAAAACTTCAGGAAATTTCACGACAGTCCCCCATACAACACTTTTTTGTAGGTCTTACCGTTTTTGAGTTATACGGGTTTATAAAAAAAAGTAAAAAAAAACTTTAACCTTTCCAAATGTTAGTCTAGATCGATTTCGAAAAAACAAAATATGCAAAGTATCTTAGTTTCACATACTTTTGACATCCAGAAAGTTTCATTGAATTCTGAAGGGGTGCTGCCAATCGCGTGTCGAGTTGGCGTGAAATCCGTCTATAAAACGGTATAATGGAAGATGTGGATTAAAAGCTTTCAATCTAAGAAAAAGGAACACGCAAGAAATACCAGCTATTGAAAACAATAAATAACATTGTTGTTCTCAATAAACTTGTTCAATTTGTTGTAGTATAAAAAATGCGTCGAAACAACAATCATTTTTATCAAAATAAAGCAACAATATTGTTGGATTTACTGGGTTCATTTTTAACTAGATTTATTTTTGAAACAACAAAACAAAATCTTTACGTCAAATGAAAGTTTATTTGTTCCAATTTACATCATTATTGATTCTAATAATTATACATGTAACAAAAAAATTGTTTCGCCATTATGTTGCTTATTAGAAACGGTGAAAAAGCGGATATTTCCGATACATGAAATTATGCTGAAGTACATGGCGTGGTTAAAATGTTCGTGCGATAGGCCATAGATTTTAGCGATACTCAGGACATAGATTTTTGTATTGAAGTAATCATAGATTGCCAGTTTTGTAGTAATCAAAATCACATTCAGAATTATATTTGGTAAGTATTAACCATATTTTCTAAAATTTTAATTCCACTAATGCATTCTCCAGTATTGCAGTCAACTCTTACACGAGCTGGTTATTTTATCCCGTCACTTTGTCGCGAAGTGGATAAAGAACATTCTTTAGTTAAATGGATTTTGGGCATGTACCAATACTTATACTTTCACGAAATACAAGTAAAGTAGACGTTTCAAAGCGATTTTCGTTGTTTATTGTTTATTTCCTAAAAAAAAATAAAAATAAAGTGATTGGGACCAATAAAAAAGTATTTTTTTTTTTCAAACAATAAAATTGTCACATCAAAAAACAGTGTAATTTAATTTAAAAAATGGAAGGTTTTATTTCAATGCAAAAAATTGTTGTTTCAAAAGATAAAATAGTTAAAAGAAAAAATAATTTTGTTGCACCCCGTTTAACGCTGCTGTCAATTTCAACAATTTTTATTTTTGAAATAAATTAGGAGTTGTTATTGAAGCAATAAAAAGCAATTATAAGCCGGCAAATAATACAGATATATTGTTGTAATGATACAGAATATATTTGATATTAAAATTGTTTTCTCTGCGTGAAGGAAAACATCGTGGAATGTCGAGGAAAAGCTACAAGTATAAAAAAATAGTTTTTGGTCTCCGCTTAGTAAATACTTTATCAAAAGATTACGTTTCAAAAAGTTATTGCTGTTCAATTTGTCGTTTGAAACGACATCATTTTCACTTGCCCCATTAGCAAGTAAAAAAATAATGATATGTTTTTCAAAATACATTTTCGTTATTTTTACTGAAGTTTTTCACAAAAATCAAAGGGGATGAATATTTTTTTTATTATTTTTCCTTTGAAGCTTACAAGCAATGCAACACCAGTTAAACCAGAATTTATTTTTGTTGAATTATATCCAAATTATTCCAATTTGTGTATGTTCCAATTCTAAATGGGCCACACCTTATTCTTCTTCGCTGGAAGTATTTATGATTTCGAGAACCTTAAGTATACGAATTTCCATACCCACTTGCCCCACGGTACCTTACCAGTACTCCCAAAATTGGAACTCACATGGATAAAAAATTAAACTGCACAAGCCCTTCATAGTTAAGCGAAGTATGCACGTCAACAGAAAAGTAATCGCCTATCTCGATGCGTGGGAAATTTCTTGCAAGAAATGCTCAAGAAAAGCATTTTTCTTTGATCGCAGTACGCAGTTGAAAAGAAATGTCATTTCAAATGGAGCTCACCGTAGGAAATTTCTTGACCATTTCTTGAGTAGAAAGTTTTACTTTTCTTGAGCGGAACAGCATACCTAGCTTTAATGTGGGAATTAGTATGATGCCGTTCATAAACCACTTGGTTATTTGTGGCGGGGAGGGAAGCGTAAGATCTGGCCAAAGGACATGGTCCATTTAAATTTTAACATGTTTGCATGGACAAAAGATCACACGGTTTATTGGACAGCCTCTATGTAAAACTTTGAATGAATATTGAGCAATCTCAGTTTTCAGCCAAATTAGCTCAAATTTTCTAGTCTGTATCTGTAATTGAATGAGCTGTATGGAATAAAACCATTTTTCAACAATTATTGTATTAATATTATATTAATGCCTAGTTTTCGTGCAAACTTTTCGCGATCGCAGAAACCAGTTCCACATGGACCGTAGGAATGTCGGTCAGGAAATGTCCTACGGCAAGATGTTCCCTATATATCCGAATATTTAATGCAAAAATCTCCATCTATTTATTTATTTATTTATTTCAAGTCGTCAATCAGAAGTAGACCATTTTGTTACAATTTTAAACTTAATATTATATAGTTTAAAAACGTTATTTTCTTAATCTAGTTCGAATTTTGATATGACATAAATTTTTGTTTTAGTTCCGATTTCGTCATAGTAAAGTCAATGGTTTCGCAATGTTTATTGTAAACAGACTTTATTTGATTTAAAGGCTCAAATTTGGCATAATTTGTGCGGTGATGATTTGTATAAACAATACTACGACTTCGCAGTTGTCTTGAAGGAGCATAAAAATTTAATTTTGACAAAAGTGTCATCGAGTCAATACGATGCGAAACTATATCGTTTACGAACGAGACCATTGCAAATTCGCGACGTTTCTTCAATGTTTGAATATTAATGAGCATGCATCGTGCTTCATAAGATGGTAGAGGTAACCTTTTCCAACCTAATTTTCGACGTGCGAACAACAGAAATTGTTTTGAACTGATTCTATACGATTTTCATGGGTTGATGAAAATGGTGACCAAACTACAGTATTCTAAAATTGAACGCACATAGGTTATGTATAATGTTCCTATCCAATAGTGCCGATATGACTTATATACTCAAAACGACAATGGAAACTTATTTTTAGATGTTCTGGGTTTCCGGTACCGAGTATGAATGCGAGAATGGTGTAGGGGCAATGGGGCAATATGAACATACGGGGCTACATGAACCACCCCGGATTCGACCTCAAAAACAGTGTTTTAATGTCTAGTGTCATTATCATCTGCTAGATGATGCTCCAAACAGCCACTTCAATAAAAACCGTAAGAATATTTGTTTTAACACTCGAAATATTAACAAAAATGTACAAATTTGTCCTTTGTCATGAAAAGTCTATTATTTTGGCAGTTTTCAATTAAGGCTATCCATTGAAACCTATCCTAAACCTATTAAGGCTATCCAATCCATTGAAACCTCTGATAAATACTGAACAATTCATAAGGGGAATTAGATTTGTTCGTAAACAGAATTATTGGAAAACAGAATATTATTTGAGAAGTGAAGGGGTGCACACTTAGATTTTTCTCACGAGCTCGGCTGTGCGAATCTCGGTTTCCCGATTTTAACCGAGACTCAGCTAACAAATTGTCCGGTTGCTTAGCAACGAAGCACGATTTACTGATACTCGGCTTTTATTTGCTGAGATTCCAGGAAATTGGTTTGCCGACTACTCGGCTGTGCGGATCTCGGTTAAAATTAGTCGAGGCTCGGCATTCTAAATTAAGTGTGTGGGACAAATTGAGCTACAGATTCAAGCAAAACAAACGGTGTTTTGAACATAAAAATGCATTGCCTAAGTATACTATATTATTTTTTTACTGCATAATCATCTTGGTGCACCATTACAAGTGGAACACTTTGCTAGAAAATAGGTTGATCTAAAAGTCACAATTCAACACTAGAATGAAGTGTTCTGTTTACTATGTGTAATACATCTATCAAAAATAATCCGCTAGAATTAATAATTTCAAGCAAAGCTAATAAAATTTCCTTTCCAATATTGTACAGTTAATTATTGAGCAATTCTCGCTGAAACCAGGCCGCCATCGGCACCCATCGTTAGAATTCCAATTTTATGTCACTGGTCGCTAGCTTTCGATAAAACATAAGGGTGGTCCTTTTTGTTTTCTCAAATTGGTGGACCCCTCGTACGCCAGCTAGCTAAACAGTTTGCAAAAAAGCCCATTTTTTGATAAATCTTGGGTTTTTCTTCACGTGATATGTCTCATATTTCCCTTGGAACACATACCAAACTTAATAGCATGGTATAGAGAAAGGATATAGCTTTCATTTGAAGTTAAAAAAAATCCGGCGGCCATTTTGAATTTGGCAGCCATCTTGAATTTTGTTAGAAAAATCGTTTTTTCACCATTAGCGCACCGCTCGTTTTGAATTCTGAGATCACCATCAGAAAGCTGAGGAAAAATTGCGTAAGATAGGCTACAGAAACTAGGTGTGCAATGGTATTTACCCTATGAAATGAACGATTTTCTAAAACATGTTCCACGATTTTGACGTATATGGCGAGTGCAATCAATGCAAACATCATTTTTGTTACAACAAAGATACAAGTTTTCAATAGTTGGTGTATTTTTTGAGTCAGATGAAGAATAGGAGTATTATTTTGAGTGAAAAAATCTGGCGGCCATCTTGGATTTTGACGCCGTCTTGGTTTTAAGTAGTAGAATGAGTTTTCACCTTGATAACACTCAACATGTTGTGTTGGTGAGCTCATTTAATGCCTTTATTTAAAATTTGTAAAATTTGTATGACTCCACATTTAATCGTTTAGCGGAGAGACGTCAATGTGATTTTTCAACAAACTATGAATGGTTCGTCACTATTAGAGTCGGCATAAACTCTTATTTAAAAACAACTTTATACTTTATACTTTAAATTATTCGACACTATGAGTGTAGACTGGCAAAAGTTTTACTTTATTCAACGAACCTTTAATGGTTTGCCACTGTAAGTGTCGGCATAAGACTGTTCAATGATAAGTATCGTAACAATACAAATATTGATATTTTTGTAATTGTAATTGTAATTGTAATTTATTAGCAAAACGATAACATGTTAGTATTTACACTTTAAATCATGTCAAGGAACAAATTATTTCTAGGAAAATACACAAGGAAAGACAGTTAGCAAGATAAGTTAACTATAGGTGCTAATTGTGATTGGCTAGTTGCCTCTGTTCAGTGCTGCTTTAAGTGAAATTAATGTGGGTTGTTGCCTGACGGAAAGTGGTAGCGAGTTCCAGGTTGACGCGCCATACACCAAAACACTTTTACGAACACTGGTTGTATGGTGTGGGAGGATGAATGATCTGGCTCGCTCGTTCCGACCAATCGGTGTATGTTGAGTGATGTACTCTGGATGGTTACCATGATATGCTCCATGCATGAAATGACAGATACGCCGACGATAGTACTCAGGAAGATCGCATCCAACTATTGTGTGTCGTACCATTCCCGTTGTGTCACGTCTTCGTTGTGCATAAACTTTAGTAATTCTGTGACTATTTTTATTTCTGAGTGTGGCCGTTTTTTTAAATCGACTTTAAAGTTTTTTTTTTAGTGTAGAAATTTTTTTTTATTTTTACAATTTTTTTTCTAAAACTTCAGGAAATTTCACGACAGTCCCCCATACAACACTTTTTTGTAGGTCTTACCGTTTTTGAGTTATACGGGTTTATAAAAAAAAGTAAAAAAAAACTTTAACCTTTCCAAATGTTAGTCTAGATCGATTTCGAAAAAACAAAATATGCAAAGTATCTTAGTTTCACATACTTTTGACATCCAGAAAGTTTCATTGAATTCTGAAGGGGTGCTGCCAATCGCGTGTCGAGTTGGCGTGAAATCCGTCTATAAAACGGTATAATGGAAGATGTGGATTAAAAGCTTTCAATCTAAGAAAAAGGAACACGCAAGAAATACCAGCTATTGAAAACAATAAATAACATTGTTGTTCTCAATAAACTTGTTCAATTTGTTGTAGTATAAAAAATGCGTCGAAACAACAATCATTTTTATCAAAATAAAGCAACAATATTGTTGGATTTACTGGGTTCATTTTTAACTAGATTTATTTTTGAAACAACAAAACAAAATCTTTACGTCAAATGAAAGTTTATTTGTTCCAATTTACATCATTATTGATTCTAATAATTATACATGTAACAAAAAAATTGTTTCGCCATTATGTTGCTTATTAGAAACGGTGAAAAAGCGGATATTTCCGATACATGAAATTATGCTGAAGTACATGGCGTGGTTAAAATGTTCGTGCGATAGGCCATAGATTTTAGCGATACTCAGGACATAGATTTTTGTATTGAAGTAATCATAGATTGCCAGTTTTGTAGTAATCAAAATCACATTCAGAATTATATTTGGTAAGTATTAACCATATTTTCTAAAATTTTAATTCCACTAATGCATTCTCCAGTATTGCAGTCAACTCTTACACGAGCTGGTTATTTTATCCCGTCACTTTGTCGCGAAGTGGATAAAGAACATTCTTTAGTTAAATGGATTTTGGGCATGTACCAATACTTATACTTTCACGAAATACAAGTAAAGTAGACGTTTCAAAGCGATTTTCGTTGTTTATTGTTTATTTCCTAAAAAAAAATAAAAATAAAGTGATTGGGACCAATAAAAAAGTATTTTTTTTTTTCAAACAATAAAATTGTCACATCAAAAAACAGTGTAATTTAATTTAAAAAATGGAAGGTTTTATTTCAATGCAAAAAATTGTTGTTTCAAAAGATAAAATAGTTAAAAGAAAAAATAATTTTGTTGCACCCCGTTTAACGCTGCTGTCAATTTCAACAATTTTTATTTTTGAAATAAATTAGGAGTTGTTATTGAAGCAATAAAAAGCAATTATAAGCCGGCAAATAATACAGATATATTGTTGTAATGATACAGAATATATTTGATATTAAAATTGTTTTCTCTGCGTGAAGGAAAACATCGTGGAATGTCGAGGAAAAGCTACAAGTATAAAAAAATAGTTTTTGGTCTCCGCTTAGTAAATACTTTATCAAAAGATTACGTTTCAAAAAGTTATTGCTGTTCAATTTGTCGTTTGAAACGACATCATTTTCACTTGCCCCATTAGCAAGTAAAAAAATAATGATATGTTTTTCAAAATACATTTTCGTTATTTTTACTGAAGTTTTTCACAAAAATCAAAGGGGATGAATATTTTTTTTATTATTTTTCCTTTGAAGCTTACAAGCAATGCAACACCAGTTAAACCAGAATTTATTTTTGTTGAATTATATCCAAATTATTCCAATTTGTGTATGTTCCAATTCTAAATGGGCCACACCTTATTCTTCTTCGCTGGAAGTATTTATGATTTCGAGAACCTTAAGTATACGAATTTCCATACCCACTTGCCCCACGGTACCTTACCAGTACTCCCAAAATTGGAACTCACATGGATAAAAAATTAAACTGCACAAGCCCTTCATAGTTAAGCGAAGTATGCACGTCAACAGAAAAGTAATCGCCTATCTCGATGCGTGGGAAATTTCTTGCAAGAAATGCTCAAGAAAAGCATTTTTCTTTGATCGCAGTACGCAGTTGAAAAGAAATGTCATTTCAAATGGAGCTCACCGTAGGAAATTTCTTGACCATTTCTTGAGTAGAAAGTTTTACTTTTCTTGAGCGGAACAGCATACCTAGCTTTAATGTGGGAATTAGTATGATGCCGTTCATAAACCACTTGGTTATTTGTGGCGGGGAGGGAAGCGTAAGATCTGGCCAAAGGACATGGTCCATTTAAATTTTAACATGTTTGCATGGACAAAAGATCACACGGTTTATTGGACAGCCTCTATGTAAAACTTTGAATGAATATTGAGCAATCTCAGTTTTCAGCCAAATTAGCTCAAATTTTCTAGTCTGTATCTGTAATTGAATGAGCTGTATGGAATAAAACCATTTTTCAACAATTATTGTATTAATATTATATTAATGCCTAGTTTTCGTGCAAACTTTTCGCGATCGCAGAAACCAGTTCCACATGGACCGTAGGAATGTCGGTCAGGAAATGTCCTACGGCAAGATGTTCCCTATATATCCGAATATTTAATGCAAAAATCTCCATCTATTTATTTATTTATTTATTTCAAGTCGTCAATCAGAAGTAGACCATTTTGTTACAATTTTAAACTTAATATTATATAGTTTAAAAACGTTATTTTCTTAATCTAGTTCGAATTTTGATATGACATAAATTTTTGTTTTAGTTCCGATTTCGTCATAGTAAAGTCAATGGTTTCGCAATGTTTATTGTAAACAGACTTTATTTGATTTAAAGGCTCAAATTTGGCATAATTTGTGCGGTGATGATTTGTATAAACAATACTACGACTTCGCAGTTGTCTTGAAGGAGCATAAAAATTTAATTTTGACAAAAGTGTCATCGAGTCAATACGATGCGAAACTATATCGTTTACGAACGAGACCATTGCAAATTCGCGACGTTTCTTCAATGTTTGAATATTAATGAGCATGCATCGTGCTTCATAAGATGGTAGAGGTAACCTTTTCCAACCTAATTTTCGACGTGCGAACAACAGAAATTGTTTTGAACTGATTCTATACGATTTTCATGGGTTGATGAAAATGGTGACCAAACTACAGTATTCTAAAATTGAACGCACATAGGTTATGTATAATGTTCCTATCCAATAGTGCCGATATGACTTATATACTCAAAACGACAATGGAAACTTATTTTTAGATGTTCTGGGTTTCCGGTACCGAGTATGAATGCGAGAATGGTGTAGGGGCAATGGGGCAATATGAACATACGGGGCTACATGAACCACCCCGGATTCGACCTCAAAAACAGTGTTTTAATGTCTAGTGTCATTATCATCTGCTAGATGATGCTCCAAACAGCCACTTCAATAAAAACCGTAAGAATATTTGTTTTAACACTCGAAATATTAACAAAAATGTACAAATTTGTCCTTTGTCATGAAAAGTCTATTATTTTGGCAGTTTTCAATTAAGGCTATCCATTGAAACCTATCCTAAACCTATTAAGGCTATCCAATCCATTGAAACCTCTGATAAATACTGAACAATTCATAAGGGGAATTAGATTTGTTCGTAAACAGAATTATTGGAAAACAGAATATTATTTGAGAAGTGAAGGGGTGCACACTTAGATTTTTCTCACGAGCTCGGCTGTGCGAATCTCGGTTTCCCGATTTTAACCGAGACTCAGCTAACAAATTGTCCGGTTGCTTAGCAACGAAGCACGATTTACTGATACTCGGCTTTTATTTGCTGAGATTCCAGGAAATTGGTTTGCCGACTACTCGGCTGTGCGGATCTCGGTTAAAATTAGTCGAGGCTCGGCATTCTAAATTAAGTGTGTGGGACAAATTGAGCTACAGATTCAAGCAAAACAAACGGTGTTTTGAACATAAAAATGCATTGCCTAAGTATACTATATTATTTTTTTACTGCATAATCATCTTGGTGCACCATTACAAGTGGAACACTTTGCTAGAAAATAGGTTGATCTAAAAGTCACAATTCAACACTAGAATGAAGTGTTCTGTTTACTATGTGTAATACATCTATCAAAAATAATCCGCTAGAATTAATAATTTCAAGCAAAGCTAATAAAATTTCCTTTCCAATATTGTACAGTTAATTATTGAGCAATTCTCGCTGAAACCAGGCCGCCATCGGCACCCATCGTTAGAATTCCAATTTTATGTCTCTGATCGCTAGCTTTCGATAAAACTTAAGGGTGGTCCTTTTTGTTTTCTCAAATTGGTGGACCCCTCGTACGCCAGCTAGCTAAACAGTTTGCGAAAAAGCCCATTTTTTGATAAATCTTGGGTATTTCTTCACGTGATATGTCTCATATTTCCCTTGGAACACATACCAAACTTAATAGCATGGTATAGAGAAAGGATATAGCTTTCATTTGAAGTTAAAAAAAATCCGGCGGCCATTTTGAATTTGGCAGCCATCTTGAATTTTGTTAGAAAAATCGTTTTTTCACCATTAGCGCACCGCTCGTTTTGAATTCTGAGATCACCATCAGAAAGCTGAGGAAAAATTGCGTAAGATAGGCTACAGAAACTAGGTGTGCAATGGTATTTACCCTATGAAATGAACGATTTTCTAAAACATGTTCCACGATTTTGACGTATATGGCGAGTGCAATCAATGCAAACATCATTTTTGTTACAACAAAGATACAAGTTTTCAATAGTTGGTGTATTTTTTGAGTCAGATGAAGAATAGGAGTATTATTTTGAGTGAAAAAATCTGGCGGCCATCTTGGATTTTGACGCCGTCTTGGTTTTAAGTAGTAGAATGAGTTTTCACCTTGATAACACTCAACATGTTGAATTTTAATGCCACCGTTACACTTACTATTCTTCTTGTTCTTCTTTTTCCTGACGTTACGTCCCTACTGGAATAGAGCCAGCCCCTAAGCTTCAAAAATAAATTAACAAGTAGAATTTTTTAACGCTTATTTGCCACCTGAATGATTGTTCTGCATATCTGCGAGTTGAAAAATAGCATTATTTCTTTCATTTATTTGGTCTAAAACCATTGATAGAAATGAACAATCTGTTGAACAGCTAAAATAAGATAAGAAATAAAGAATCTGTTTGTTTTTTAACGGAGATCTTTGATTAATTAAACATGAAGAGCGCATGAGATGGTAAAAAATCATTATACTGCTAAAAACTAAGATGGCGTCGAAATCCAAAATGGCCACCAGATTTTCCAAACTCAAAATGATTCACCTGCGTTTCGGCATTACGTCCACATTAGAACAAAGCCTGCTTCTCACCTTTCAATTTCGCTATTTTTCACATGCATGTTGGGTGTTAGTAAAAACAATACTTTATGATTCAGAAAATCAAGGATTTTTTTTTGCTTAAAAATTTAAGATTTCCATTCTAAATTAATGCACTTTTGGAAATGTTTTACGTTAAAACTACAGATATTACCACAAAACTTACTAATGTCCCAACGCACAATTTATAAACTTCATTCGATGACAAAAAAAGCATATGGTAAAAAAAAAATTTGTTTATTTCAATCAATGTTTTTGGACGGTTTTTATTCATTAAATTTATTTATTCATAATAACTGAATTCAAAGATATGTCGAAGAATTATTCTCTTTTTAAAAATCGTATTATAAAAGGAAATTCCTATTTAATAACCTGTATTTATAACTAATAAAGCTGAGTATCAGGCTCGGTTCCACAAGGGACGTAACGTCAGGAAAATGAAGAATAATAAGAAGAAGAGTATACGTAACCTTGTTTTTATTGGTAACCTCTAAATTCGACATGCTGAGTGCTTTCAAGGTGAAAAATTCATTCTATTAGTCAAAATCAAGATGGCGTCAAAATCCAAGATGGCCGCCACATTTTATCACTCTAAATAATACTCCTATTCTTCATCTGACTCGAAAAATACACCAACTATTGAAAACTTGTATCTTTGTTGTACAAAAAATGATGTTTGCATTGATTGCACTCGCCATATACGTCAAAATCGTGGAACATGTTTTAGAAAATCGTTCATTTCATAGGGTAAATACCATTGCACACCTAGTTTCTGTAGCCTATCTTACGCAATTTTTCCTCAGCTTTCTGATGGTGATCTCAGAATTCAAAACGAGCGGTGCGCTAATGGTGAAAAAACGATTTTTCTAACAAAATTCAAGATGGCTGCCAAATTCAAAATGGCCGCCGGATTTTTTTTAACTTCAAATGAAAGCTATATCCTTTCTCTATACGATGCTATTAAGTTTGGTATGTGTTCCAAGGGAAATATGAGACATATCACGTGAAGAAAAACCCAAGATTTATCAAAAATGGGCTTTTTTGCAAACTGTTTAGCTAGCTGGCGTACGAGGGGTCCACCAATTTGAGAAAACAAAAAGGACCACCCTTATGTTTTATCGAAAGCTAGCGACCAGTGACATAAAATTGGAATTCTAACGATGGGTGCCGATGGCGGCCTGGTTTCAGCGAGAATTGCTCATTAGCTTTTCTCTATATATTGTTTAAAATAAAAATCATACGATTGAATGAGGTGGCACATACTGCCCCACCCAACGCGTTGGGTGGCTCATAATGCCCCATATGGTTTGTGAACAAGCAGAAAAACGTAGTTTAAAAATTTGTTCCGAAAATAATTTTAAAAATTAATGTGAGACATAATATCGAACAAAACATGTTATAGTACAAGTTACTTGCATTTAATCGTTATTTTTTGCTGTTTCCTTTGCATTCCATGACGTTTTCCTTAAAAGACAATTTACACCGTCTTCAGCCAAAGGCTGCACAGACTGAACAATCACGAACATTAGGCAACGGACAACACAGAACACCCAGTAGCCCAGTGGTGAATTTTTCGTTTGACGAAAAGTTTCCACCGACTGGAGCGGGAATCGAACCCACGCTTCGTGGCACAATACGCCTAAACGACTGACGCCGCTAACCGCAAGGACACGAAGCCCACACACATAGGTGGCCCATATGGCCTGATCACCCTAAGCATCTTATCCCTGTACTGTCGTGAATCGCAAGTCAGTCCCATCTGCATTTTTGTCAAAATTTTTCAATAAAACTTCCAATGCTCTTTCAGCTGCAGAGTGTGTTTTGAAAAGCCCGAGCAAGCATAAGTTTAGTTATCGCGTCGTCGTCGATTTTGTTTTTCTTTCTTGATTTTCGCGTTTGTCGGGCAGTGCGGTTTGAAAAGCCCGAACAAGTGAGTGAAGAACTAGCCATATGTGTTAAAATTCACATTAATAAAGCAAAAAAAAAAATACCGAACAAGCATGAGTTTTTCTCGTGGTGTCGCCGATTTTGTTTTTTTTTTCTCGGTTTTCGCGTTTGCCGGGCAGTGCGGTTTGAAAAGCCCGAGCAAGCATGGGATTTTTTGGAGCGTCGCCGGATTGTTGCGTTGAGTGAAGCTGAAAGTGGATTGGGCTGCTCAGTCAAGGATGAAGAATCAATTGGTGAGCTCATTTAATGCCTTTATTTAAAATTTGTAAAATTTGTATGACTCCACATTTAATCGTTTAGCGGAGAGACGTCAATGTGATTTTTCAACAAACTATGAATGGTTCGTCACTATTAGAGTCGGCATAAACTCTTATTTAAAAACAACTTTATACTTTATACTTTAAATTATTCGACACTATGAGTGTAGACTGGCAAAAGTTTTACTTTATTCAACGAACCTTTAATGGTTTGCCACTGTAAGTGTCGGCATAAGACTGTTCAATGATAAGTATCGTAACAATACAAATATTGATATTTTTGTAATTGTAATTGTAATTGTAATTTATTAGCAAAACGATAACATGTTAGTATTTACACTTTAAATCATGTCAAGGAACAAATTATTTCTAGGAAAATACACAAGGAAAGACAGTTAGCAAGATAAGTTAACTATAGGTGCTAATTGTGATTGGCTAGTTGCCTCTGTTCAGTGCTGCTTTAAGTGAAATTAATGTGGGTTGTTGCCTGACGGAAAGTGGTAGCGAGTTCCAGGTTGACGCGCCATACACCAAAACACTTTTACGAACACTGGTTGTATGGTGTGGGAGGATGAATGATCTGGCTCGCTCGTTCCGACCAATCGGTGTATGTTGAGTGATGTACTCTGGATGGTTACCATGATATGCTCCATGCATGAAATGACAGATACGCCGACGATAGTACTCAGGAAGATCGCATCCAACTATTATGTGTCGTACCATTCCCGTTGTGTCACGTCTTCGAAGTCCGTAAACAAATCTCACAGACGATTTGAAGCAGCGGTTGAGTTGTTCTTTTTGCGCCGCTGAAAGCCCAGGATAAAAAGCAACGTCACCGTAGGAAAAGAACGGCATCAGCACTGCTCGAGCCAGCTTCATGCGAGTTTGAAGAGGTAACACTCCCTGGAACCGTCGAAATGTACGAAGGGTACAGTAAACTTTCCTGGTAATGTCGTTAACATGGTTGCTCCATTTCAAGTTGGAATCCATCGTAAGTCCAAGATTCGTTATCTCACTGGATAGTTCGATGATTTCTCCACAGAAACGGATATTGTCTTGCGGATTTATCGTACCCTCTTTACAGAAGACTATTGCCTTCGTCTTCTTGGGATTCGGAAACAGCCTGTTTGCTAAAGCCCAACGTTCAATCGCGGAGAGATCTTCGTTAATCAGCTGGACGAGTCTGTCGATTTCGTTTATTGGGCCAGACACGTAGATCTGTAGGTCATCTGCGTACAGATGGTATTCACATTTTACGACGTTTGGCAGGCTGTTGATGTACAGAGCAAACAGTAATGCACTGAGGCACGATCCTTGCGGTGTCCCTTCATTCAGCATACGAGGTTCCGAAGAGATGCTTCCCAAAACGACACGTTGGCTTCTCTGCTCGAGATACGATGAAAGAAGTTTACAAGCGGAGTCCGAGAATCGAAATTCGCTTTTTAATTTTTTTTTTGCATACATAGATTTGAATAGAACAATAAGATATATTGTTTTTTTTTTATTGGTAAAAAATTCGTTTTTTGTATTGTTTTGAATGGCCATTTGTGTATTGATTTACAATAAATAAACCATTCCACAAAATGCATATTGATTGGTTGTGAAAAGAATAAAAATTGTATTTTCTTTGGATTTTTCCCAACTTAACAAATATTTGTGGTAATAGTAACAAAAGAGTTCCAACTCCTATATAAAGGTACACGCAGAGAAAACAATTTTAATATCAAATATATTCTGTATCATTATAACAATATATCTGTATTATTTGCCGGCTTATAATTGCCTTTCATTGTTTCAATAACAACTCGTAATTTGGTTTAAAAATATTTATTGTTGAATTTGACAGCTGGGTCAAATATGGTGCAACAAAATTATTTTTTGTTTCAACTTTTTTTTCTTTTGAAACAACAATTTTCTGCATTAAAATAAAACCTATCGTTTTTAAAACAAAATTACACTGTTTTTGATGTGACAATGTTTTTGTTTGAATTAAAAACTGATTTTTTCAAATCCCAGTCCCCTGAACCCTTTGTTTTTTTTCTTTTTATAAAATAAACAACGATAATCGTTCCGAATAGCTTACTTTATTTCCACTTACGTAAGAAGTATATGACACTTGCACTTACATAATCCGAAGCAATTGGCGAATGAACTTTATCCGTTCCGCGACAAAAAAAAAGTCGCGTAGGAGTTGACTGCAATAATATAAAATACTTTAGTACAAACGAAAATGTAGGAAGAATGGCCAAAACTTACCAAAAATAGCTTTGATTATGTTTCTTGCCGCTGAAAACTAAAATGGCGGGACTGTTTTTATGCTATACGCATGATTAATTGAATCAACAAAGAAGGAAATTGAAACAAATAAAACTATCATTTGACGTAATGATTTTCTTTTTTATTTTAACAAATTTTCTAGTTAAGATTGCTCCCATTTAATTCAACAATATTTTTGATTTATTCTGATAATAAATATTGTTGTTCCAACGCATTTTTTAATTGCAACAAATTAAAAATGTTTATTGAAAACAATACGAATATTTATTATTTTGAATAGCTGTTAATTCTCTGCGTGTATAGATATTGTTGCATTCGTCCTTTAAAAAATACAGTTACAGCACGTCAGAAATAACGTGAATTTAAACATATATTTTATGTAATTTTATACGAGTTCAAAAGTAATAATGATATGAAGTGAAGTGAAAATTTTGCCAAAAATATATAAACGTTTTAGCTGAAAACATGAAAGTCCTACACAAAAACAAAATGTCATTCTTAATATTGGTTTGCATTAAAGAACGATTGGACGTTTATTCCTTGGATGAACAACTTGCCCGCACTACCCTAGTCGACATTTAGAATCGAATTTTTGCCTTGAACATCGAGTGAATCGCATTTCTCCTTCGGCCCTCGAGTCATACCTTGTATTATATACAGTCAACTTTCGTTCGTTGCACTAAACCTGTAGCCCACTTAGTGAAAGACTTTCACTAATCGGGCTGAGTTTTGAGCTGTCAAATAACAGAGAACAAAAGAAAATCAGAGCTACCAACATTGATACATTGAGTCTTATGTCAGAAAATGACGTTTGCCTTCGTTTTAGGTGGGCTGTAGCCCAACTAACGGGAGCCCAATTAAAACGAAGCCCACCTAAAGATAGTGCAACGAACGAAATTCGAATGATAAATAACTGGATAGTAGGGTGCAGAGCTACATGGGCACTTGCATGATTCACTTTGGCATGAGGGGCTTTTCTCGGCCAAATTGTTTGGAACTTTGCAATAAGAAGCACTTCAATATAACGTAGCAAAATATGGGCTAAGTAGCTTTCAAAGAAAACCCTGCCCAAGTGAATCAAAAGTGGCAAGAATAGAAATATTTTCAGGTGTTTGATGTATGATTTCTAAAGTGTTCTTTTGTTTTGAACATAAATTGTTCTTTCAGCTAAGAATATGTTACGAAACTCGTCACCATCAGTCTTCTAGCAATGATAACTGTCAATGGTTTAGTTGCATGCTTTTACAAAGAATTATAAAAATACGGATTTCGGATCAGCTGTATACAAATTGTAAGTGTATTAATAGATTTTGTGTAATTATTCTAGTTAAATATGAGTACAAGTTGTGAGTGGAATTGTAAACAGTGAGCTATCCTCTTAGGTTAAAACATTTTAATAAATACAATTGCAACTAAACTCAATAGAATTATTTTCGATTACATCAGTACACAGCCGGAAGCTCGTTCAGGTTCTTCTGTAATTGGCATCGATGCTACAGAACCACGGTCGCCGCTTTTTCCTGATGCCATTTTACGAATATTTTCCACCTCCAAATCAGAAACTGATCTAACGAAATTCCCAGCATGTCTAGGAATGTTAGCACTAGAGTTACTCGAACTAGTATTATTTTCGCCACTTCCAACGCTTGGCAAACGATCTCTTTTATTGTAGCTGATCTCTAGCACACTGTTGCTTTTCTTGTCTAACAGATGACGCGATCTTCCGTCCACCTTGTCCATTGCAGCATTCGGATGTCTGCTGCGGGAATTATTCTCAGTATTACCGGAATGCACCGATCCTGTCCCAGTTTCTGGAATGACACCCAAGTCCGATGGGATCGCTCCTAACGGGAGCTTATATTGCACACTAGTATTGGTTGTAGCAGTAAGTGAAGGAATTGCTTCTTGTTGAATCACAAATTTGTCCAGCACAGCCAGTTGAGGTTGCAACGCTATCATAAATGGGCGATAACCCAGACATTCATTAAAGCTCCATCTCGTCATATCTTTGAGCCCGTTTCTTAATTGGCGACAAACCACAAGAGATTTTGATCGTATCGCAGCGTTCGTTATGCGACAAACCGATGCAACATCTAATAAGAGGACCGACAACAGCAATGAAAACTCATAACAATTGGCTTCCGTAAAGATCTGTAACAAATATCGCATTTTGATCTCCAACTTATGTTGTTCTCTCTTGGAGTTGCCATTGTTCTTAGATATGTTCTCCATCGCTCTGTTGAAGCTATCTTCGATTTCTAGATTTAGGGAATTACAGCCATCATCTGACCAATTTGCCACGACATGATCTGATCGTACGCTGACATTGTCGTTCATTGGCGATAAGTTGGCTTCTTTAGTGTCGATGAAAGAAAGCTCCTTTCCATCATTGCTACCTTCTAGTTTTGCAATCGTCATTGCTATCAATGGATCGATTAAGGTTTTTGAGTCATCTCCTCTATCATTCATTCCTCCATCTGTCAGTCTGTTGATGGACAAACTATTGTATCCAGAATCTTCCGTTCGTTGGGCAATATCAAAGGCAGATTTATTGGACACATTCGATGCCGGAGACTCTGGTTGGTGAAGACTTGGACCATTCTGGATCAAGCTAAGATCTAGACAAGGTTTCGGCCAGTCTAGTTCGTCATGCAAGGTTTTCAGTGCTGTCACAAAGTCTTCGATTCTTGCTGCACGGTCTTTTTCCCGCGATAGATATCCAACTAGGTGGAAATCCAATGTGGCACTCATGCGACCCAAGTCTTCCAGTTTCTTTAGTTGCAAAAACCGTCTTGCATGCCGCTGCAGAATTACATCGATGAAAAAATCCTCCGCACTTGATGAATCCCTGAAAATGAAAAGCGAAACAATTTGTTACTTGAGAGTTTTCGAAATCAGTTCCAAATTATAAAACATACCTTTCCTTAGGAGTATTTGGCACACTTTTCTTTCTTTTTTGTACTACGGTGGTATCTACATTGTTGTTACTATTTGAATTGTTGAAAATAATATTTTTGTCCTTATTGATAATGGTTGCATTGTTGAATGTTTCATTCGATTTGGGATTCGCTGTTGTGGAAAAACTTCTACCCCTCGTCATACTGCTTCCCAATATGAGACTCAGATCTTCGGCATTTGGCGACACAGACGGCCCAGTTGCATTCATGCCAAATTTATTTCCAAACACGTATGAAGAGCGGGGTGACTCCACATCATTGGGATCGATCGCGCGGAGAAAACGCACCAAATCTCTCGCCAGCGACCAGTTCCTTTGTTCCAAAGCCGTATCAAGTAGCAATGTTGCATATTGTCTGCTTACCGCTGATGGCTCCAAGTTTTGCAATATTATCAAATAACTCGCAGCAGTTTGGAGCTGTTTTGCGGCCATGCATTGTTGGAATAGTTCTTTCGGCTTGCCTGCACTCGAGAATAAATATGGCCATAGAGCAATTTCAGTTTTTCTAGCGCATTGAACTACCGTCTCCAGATAGACCGGAAATTCTTGAATGAACTCTAATACACTCGGCAAAAGAGCATCCGGAATGGGATCTTTACTAGTGGCTTCCTCTTCAAGTACTTCATGCAACAGCAGCTCCAAAGAGTGAGGAAAGTAAGGTAGATTTGTACAACATCGAGCAATTTCCCATGCGTTATAGCCAAGATTTCGACGAATCAGCTGACGAAGTATTTGGTGTAAATACACTTGGCTGGTTCTCTTCAAAGCACAATACGGTAACGAGAAATACAGAGAAGGATCGCTGGTGTACAGTACGGTATCATTTTCTGCTCCCAGAATCATAGCATCTTCAAACAGAATCACTAGTGGATAGATCTTCAGAGTGAACGAAAGCATTATCCGTTTGCTCATAAAAGTATGTCTATGACTTCGGCTTCCGGTCTCTCCATTTCTCGGAAACACTGGCAACCAGACGCGCATTCCGTGGCCACCACAGTACAGCCAAAGAGATTCTTTTATATGAGTTTTGTTCGAGTCGGACACCCAAATGCATTCCACCGATGAAGCCAAGCAGGTGGATGCTAACTGCGACGTGGCGTTTCCTATGTAATCCGTTTGTACCATCAGCACGCGACCGGAAACATTCAAGATAAGAGTTTCCGATAGGCTGTTGTCATAGCTGCTTTTCACTCCGGCTTCGTTCCTCAGGTTTGTCATTAAAACCGAAATTACACACGCAGGATGAATGCACACATTCTTGATGTCGTAAATGTGCATCTTTTCCAGCTCCACTTGATGTCGGTCATCTTCCAGCAAAGAGAAAACTGTGACATGCCCGTCAGCAGTAAATACGATCTACAAAAAAATATGTTGCAAATGAAAATAAATACTTTTAATTTGTTTTTGGTTTCTGGTGGGTCTCTTTTTTATGCATGAGATCTCTTAACTTCGAATTTGAAGACCAACCTTGTAACAATTATTATTCATTTTTTAACAACTACCGGAAATCTAGATATTTGGGTTTTCTCTACGCGTGGCATGAGGTGAGAATTATCGGTCTTGTATAGCGACGTAACAATTCACGACTCGAGTGAAGTGACTCGCCGTGCAAATCAAATGCAGAGTGACTTCACTCGAGTCGAGTATTTCACCTCGCTATACGAGACCGACAATTTTGACCTTACGCCACTCGTAGAATAAACCGCATCAGGTATACTTTGCAATTTGGTCTAATGGTTAATTAAGAAAAAATCAGTACTAGCCACACAATGCACTATGGTTCGAAGGCGGTCAAAACCTCAAAAATCAAAATTGTTTTCTCCGAACGGTATTATTTTTCCCGACTATCTTAACATCCAAAATGAAATCCAAAATTTGAAGCAGATTCATTGAATTTTGAATTTTGTACAACTCTTTGAGTGGACCGTGGACATGATTTTTAAAGAAAATTAATAATTGCGATCCATAATTCACCAACTATTTATGAATTTAAAGAGAGCTCAAACCGCCATGAAGGGAAGTTGTTTGTAGATACATAAAGTACACCTGAATTGAATAATTGTTTTTTATTGAATTTGTACAAAGTAAATTAGACCAAAAATTCTTTAAATAACATATTATTTTTATATGAAGACATTAGTAGCCCATGAATGCCCGCAATGAGAATAAGTTCATTCGAAAGCTAAAAACAAGAGCTTTCAAGTAGGGTACAAATTGTTTTGCGAAAACTTGCGACACACTACTTTCGACGCGTTTGAAGGAGTGCAATTTTAGATGAATAATAATAATCCTGTGATACGCCAGTACGTGAATTGCAATCGTAGTAGCCATGAATGGCATCCCGAGAAGGAACGAATAGCTCGCACCTGTATTTTACTTCATATTCTTTCTGGCGTTACGCCTCAACAGGGACAACTGCTTTACAGCTTTTATTTCTTATGAGCACTTCCGCAGTTATTGCCTGAGAACTTTCTTTGTCGATTTTTGCATGTGTACCCGTCTGGTAGGTACGATGATATTTTATTATTTGCTGAATAGCTGCACGTTTACTGCTACGTCTCTCTGCGTCTCTATGCATGCAATATTTTGTATTATACCTTAATTAAATATTGTCCACACCTGTATTTGGTATTATTATGGTATTGAAGTGCTTTCAAAGAAAATTTAAATATGGTACTAAATAAATTTACCAAATAAAATAACAAAAATTATCTTGATATGGTCGAACGAAACTGTTTCCTTTAAATACAGCCTCCAGATAAAATTAAACAAATTGTAAAAATCATTCCCTACTTTTGCTTTTCTGCCAAAGTAAGTATGAAAACAGACTAAGGCTGTCCATTAACCCTCTCGTGGTCATTTGCCCATACAAAAATTTTTAAATTTGTGTGGACCGTGGTCATTGGCCAGAACCCCTTTTCCCCAATAAATGTCCACATGGTTTATGGACGACCCCTATAGACTTGACAATCATGCTGAAACTGAGGGAATTGATGATACTTGCATTCAGGAAGGGTTAGATCTGAGATATTTATCGATACATTTGCATGAATTTTCACAATTTTCCAGACTTCACATGAATTGCATCATATATTTTTGATTGATTCTTCTAATCACAGTTCACCATAGTGATTTTCTTTCAAATTTAAATAATCGGCATATTAAACAAATAAAATTGTAAATTTATACGAGATGAACAAATTTGCTTATGATGGTTTTTGTGTAGAGCTTCCATATTTTTGGATAAATCGTTTATAAGTTTTCGTCTAAAATTTCACTTTAGTCAAGTATAGTATAGTAGTTCAATAGTAAAAACTATTGAAGTTGTGCATGGAAAAATTACTCAAAAATATATGTTGAAATTTATGTTATGCCTGACACGCTGTGAAAATTTCATTTAAATCCGTATGTAAATAACTCAGAACTAGCCTGACCAAGTTAACCATTTTGTACGGAAGATTGAAAAAATGCAAATATATTGTCCAAACCTGTACAGTATGGCCCATAAAAAATGCAAAAATCGTCTCTGTTTTGCTCAAAACCTATGAGCTAGTATTGATATAAATTCTCTCTAACCAAAGAAACAATTGATGAAATCAAAAAACTTTTAGAGGTCTCCGTATTTATTTTATATTCAATTTCTACAAAATATGAAGGCATATCAAACTTATAAGACGCAAATGCCCTCAAAATTATGACCCTGGCAAAATATTTTATAGTGACCATGGAAAACACGTTCTCTAAAAACTCCGCCATCCTCTGATACCAAACAAACTAAAAGTTTATCACCAGAGTATACGATAATCAGACGCTGTTTCTATCTTTGAGCGGACAAACCCTTTAAACTTCTTCGCTTTATTACATTATTTAGGACAGTAAGAAAAATATGACAAAAATTGTCCTGGATAGCGAAATTATGTCAGAAGATACTACAATCATCAGAAATAACCTTCACTCGCAAAAACAATGAGAACAGAGCTTGTGGATGCACGTTCACGTTCAAACAATTTTCGCATTTTTTTATGGGCCATACTGTATATTCTATCAGTCCAAAACTTTAAGCATTTGAAAATAAAAGTCCATAATACTTAAATGTGGCATAAAATATATCAAATATATGATTTCAGCTATTTTCAAGAGAGTTTGAGGTTTTGGCCGACATTTGTTCTAGATCGAACCACTGTGCAATGGCACGCAATGTCCAATAATTTTGCCTCCAGTTTGTAAAACTGTCTATCGAATTGAGAGTCGTGAGTTTGATTATCACTGAGAAGAAGAGGACCCTTTTCGAAAATACCACCTCAAATTTGCCCATTTAAATTGCACAGTAAATTTAATGTCTAATTTTTCAGTAGTTGTTCAAAAAAAATAAAAATATTCATTGTAAATTAATCAATTTCTTACCAATTGATCTTTGAATAAGTTGATCAACATGACTGGAGCATTCATTTTCGTTATGCTGGCAAATCTGTTGTCCAATTTGTTCTCCTTTGAGTAGATGCGAAGTTCATCGTGAAGCCCGATTAGCGAGTAACATCCTGCAATGCAAGAAGAAATAAAAAAAAATGTGTTGAGCGAATATTAATATCAATACCTACCCATTATGACAAACTCATTCCACCACAAAAGTCCACCGGTAACGACGAAGTCTTTCTCTTGAGTTTCGTTCCCAAACAATTTCCACTTGCGAGTGCTGAAGGAATACAATGCCACACCAGTTCGGCCGGCCACTGCTACACTAGTTCCAAGGAAATCAATTGCGCTATACTGGAATGATAGATAGCAATTGCATTACAGTAAAAATTCAACTTGAATTGTGATTCTTGACAATAATTACTCTAACTGGCCAGTTGGACGCCGTATATGCCGTTGGAAGATTTAGTACTACCCAGTGTTTGCTTTCCGACAATATACTATTGACTTGCACGTACTTTTCCACATCTGTACCATCTACATTTCTCATATAATCTAAATCTGAATACAAAAAGAGTTAAGCGATGATGTTGGAAGAACTAAAAAAGAATATTATGCCTTACCTTCTTTTGACAACCCAGTATAAGGTAAATTGTTAGAATAAGCTTTTCCATTGCTATCATTGCAATATGCATTCGTATTATGGTAGATATTCTGCAAAACGTCCCCATGATTTATGTACAACTTATCGTCTCCTTGCAAAAGTAAATACGAATTGTAACTCTGCAAACAATATAAATGATGTTATGCCTTCAATATATGTACACATTTAGAAATACTCACCATGCAAGGATTAATCGTTAGGATACTTTTTACAAAGTCTAACTGAATGAGCATTGTCCTAGTACCAGAGCTATTAGATCGCTTCAACGTGGGTTTGTGAACAGATTCACTGATTTCTTTGCTGCTACCGGCGGAAGTGTTCGGACTCGTCGATACCAGTGATGTGGACGAAGCAGACTTTTCTAATTCGGATGGAATAAGTTCATTTAATTGACGCACCATGAACAGTTGATAACCTTCAGTAGACCAGTCCTGAAGAAATAAGATAATTAATATTCTAGATATTTTGAAGAAAACGAAAACTTGACACAACATGCTTACCATGCTAATAATATTGAAGGGATTATTCTTCGATAAATCCACATGTAATCCATAGTCCCAACCGAGCGAGCACATCAACAAGGACCCAAAGGTGCTCCACAAGGATATTCCGCCATTACTCCAGGCCATCATTATAGCACATCCGTCGGGAGTCCATTTGAGTTCGCTTACGTGGCCGGGTGATCCGGGAAAATCCTTCGCGCTTAAAACCAACCGATGCGACAACTCAAGTCCACCCGTTAGGTCGTCAATTACGTACATGTTGGCTTGTGAGTTGCGGCGTCCGAATGCAATCAGCCTGTACTTATGATTGATTACGGCACAAGTTGCATCATCCACATTTTGGCACCAAATACCTTGCACTTGCTAAAATAATGATAAGGTAATTTATTATTCGAAGACGAAATATTATTAGTAGAATCCAAAGTTGTAGCGTGACCTCCTGACGTGTTTATGGAAGGAGTATGAAATTCCCCAACACTTCTCAAAGAGTTTGAAACTGAAATCCTCTTAGATGTCATAAAAAAAGAATAGGTGCTCAGAATAGTTTTAAGTTTTTTTAATCAATAGTTAATGTCCTTGGGGAGACTAAATATTCCAAATTTTCCATTCTTTCCCATAAGAAAGCGGTCTGAGAATGGCTCATATTGTTCCTTAGGGTGGACCATTTTGCCCCATACAGTGTAGAACCACACACAAAAACGCTTTCTAAACCAAGATCTCAGGTAGGGTTTTTTTACATAATATAGCCGTAATATGTAATGAGACACTTTATACTACGAGTTAACCATGTGGTAAGATTGATTTGTGTTGTTTTTCTGTTTTAAGGATTGTTCATTTTATAAAATGGACACCTTGTACATGCTATTCATTTTTGATGAATGAAATCGCAATCGACTTTCTGTAGATCGTTCACTTATTATTGTACGATATAGTGATAATAAAAAGCCATTAAAATTATCAAATTGCAGTCGAAAAAGGAACAACGTGTAGAACAGTTGATTGTTGAAGGTTATCAAAATCAACGGTTATTAGAAATAAGGAATTCGACAATCTATATTTTGTATTTTCAAGAAAGGCTTGTCCTCAAAAGCATCATCTATAAGAAGACTAAAAATAATCAAGTTATTTTAGAGCAACAGTTGTCTAGATATGATAAATGTCATTTTCATGCATTTTTTAGAGAAGAATGTTTTAAATTTAAAGGTAACTGAAATGAGTAAATTTTTTAGTTTATAGTATGTTCTGACGGAAGTACTAATACAGTACATATATAAAAAATAACTTACGCCTTTTGTGAAGAATCACTATATATTTATTTATTTGAAATGCATCAACAGGCAAATTGTAGCCCCAGTGATGCCTAAAATATAAACTCTTAAAACCAAATGTATTTACATGAAAAAATGTCAAGTTTTTTTAGGAAAATTTTATATTTTTTCATGTAAAAAAAATCAGAGTTTTATATTTTTCTGAAAAGTTGAAATTTTAAGCTTTCATTCCATAAAAAAAGATTGGAAATCGGTTGAGCTGTTCAGAAGTTATGATTTTTTTTGTTAAATAAAAAATCTAATGCGCTGAGATCTACAGTGTGTGCCGATAAAAAATGACTGATTTTTTTATTTTCAAAAACATATATCTCAAAAACTAAAAAACATACACCGCTGAAAATTTGACAGTAAATGTAAAATTTTCTGAACTTTTATCTGAAAGCCGGATTCTTTGCGCTGCTCAAGCGCGCCTGAACAAATATGTATTCGAGTTACTGTTCGCGAGACGAACATGTTATGTTATTATGTTATCGACGTTTTCTACGTATTGCCACTGAGAACAACAGATATGCCGAAGAGCACAGATTGATAATTCAAGACCATCAATTGAAAAGGCCTCAAGTCCAAAATGTAAACAAATCGGGTTTCTGCTGATTTAAGTGTATAAGAGCCTATTCTTACTGTAACATACAATAGTCATGCAAAAATATGCATGAAAGTTGAAAAAATATCATTTTTCTAAAAGGCCCCATCTCATTTCCCGATAATTAGGATATTAATCGCAAATGCGGCCTTTTCCCAAAAAGGCCCCATTTCTATATTTCCTTGAAACCGAGTTGAGGCCTATTATACAAACATCAAAATTGCAACTAAAATTACGAAAAAATGTTTCAAATTTACTAAGCAAGTACAAGTTATACTTCAGCCGCTCCGCTCCATGTATTATTTTACACAGCGATAGTCTCAACGGCGAACATAATCAAATTTTCCGTCGGGTTCCTGTCGAGTGATGTATTTTGTATCATACCACCTAATAATACCTGTGTCAGCATGTCTGTACTACACGACTTATTGATAACAACACGATTTCGTTACAATTGCATGAAACATATTATTGCAATATGCAATATTATTTCAATTGAACAAATATTTCCATATAATTGCTCGACGACACTCTCGCTTAGCACATCCATTATCACTACACTTTTTATATTAAATTTTGGGAGGGATTATTAGAGTATGTTTAAAACTACAAATGAACTTTTGCAAAAAGTGAAGTGTTAAAGTTCATTAACATCCATTATGTTTATCGATGACGATGATTGAATAAATCACATATTTAATCGACCGCACGAATCTCCTCTTGCTGCAGAGATCCCTTGTACCTTGCTTTACCACGTAACACTCTTCTACACTTCAATTATCGTATTTTATCATGAATTTTGAATGATTTTCAAAAGGCCACATCTGAAGATGATGAAAAAACAAGCCACAACTAGAAGGCCTCAACACATTTTAGAGTAAACAAAGGCGTCAACTCACAGGCCTCATCAGCGTCGGCCGGCGTCTATGGGCACAAATGAAAAGGGCTGCACAGCTTTTGGTGAAATAAAAGCCTCATTTCCTTTGACTCGTTTTTTTAGCAGGATTTTTTGCTAAAATGATAGTAATGAATATTCATAGCTATAAATCAGTTTATCCATCGACTTTCTGGACGATAAAATAACATAAAATGCTTAAATTCATAATTTAAATTTGATTTATTGTTTGACAAAACAAGATTGCATTTTTCTCATTGTTTACTTTTTGGAGATGTGGCCTTTTGAATTGTTAGTCTTGAATTAATGAATATAAACTAAACACCGGTGAAAAATACCCTGTTTACACGGGAAAAACTGTTCCATTATGGTGCGAGAAACAGAACGATCCGACAAGCAACGATGTAAACAAACGAGCCTCAACTTACGCCTTCTAAGTTGCTTATTTAGTCCCAACGTCATATTTTAAGCTGAATAGAGAAAATATGCGTTATTTTTAAAAGAACTATCAAAGTACAATGAAAATCATCATAATTGGCAACACTGCTGTTAATAATAACGAATTTATTTTCCATGTATTATATTCAAAATATGTAATTCTGAGATTACCGATCAAAATGTTTAGAGAAAAACGTTTTCAAATTGCTGTACATTGGTAAATATGCGTACATGTTTTTAAAAGTATGAGATTTTTCAATGAAACGACCATGAAGAGTAAAATTAATACTTTAGAATGCGAATAAAATCCACACTTTAGCTATCTATTATGCAAATATAGTTTCTTTAGTAGTCTAAACTAATCTCGAACACACTTCTGGAAGTAAAATTTTGCTATTTAGGTAACATTGACCAGACATGAACAAATCACTAGAGTGACCTAATGTCAGATTTTGGTAAAATATTATTCGTGGTTTTAACCCTTTCTTTCCCACAGCTTTGTTCGACAATTTAACTGTCGAAATGGGGTTTCTAAAACAAGTGCTTGAACAAAAGTTGTTGCAAATGAGCTATATTATTCAAAATCATCATCAAAAAATTTGATTGTTTTTCAATAGTTAGTTGATTGTTTTTCAATAGTTTGACACTTAGGTCACTTATTTCGATGTTTGATGAGACAAATGAGCGTATAAGTTTATTCCAATCATTATCAAGCTAATCGTAGCAATTCGGTTTAGTTAGCGTTCGGCGAAAATCGGTGGATCACCTGTGCTACCATGGGAAAGAGAGGGTTAAAGCCCTTCCTTCAGTAGAATAGTGAAGGATACAAAAATACAGTATGTTCATAGAAATAACTTTGAATAACAGCTTTTCTTAGGAGTTTTTTTTTTTGGAAAATTGGAAATTAGTTCTTCAATCAGAAGCATTTTGTTAAATCTTATATTTTCATAACATCGTAAAATAATAGCAGAACGATGTACAGAAAACTAATTTTATTAATTAATAGAAAATATAGCGTAAACATATAATAGAAAATATTTAGCTTCACTTCATAAAATGAACAATCCTTACAAAAACTTTTTTCTTATGTGGCTCATACTGCTCTTAATAACCATACAACACATCGAAAGCTTCGTCAGACTTGATTCCGTTCGCATAATTCGCTCATCATGAATCCTAGAAATATTTCTTCTGTTTACAACTAAAAAGGGAGCCAGTAAGTTACTATTCTCTTTTTAAATAGTAGTAAAGAGGATAGGCGTTGCCAGCAATAGAATCGTTTCTTTTAACGTTGTCATCGTAATCATCGTCATCGTCGAAACTTCAAAAGCAATTTTTCTGTTCAAAACTGAAAATGTGTTCACTGTGTTTCGGTTGGAGAATAGAATAAAGTGAACACATTTTCCTGTAAGTTTTCTTGATTTTGAACGAAAAAACTGCTTTTGAAAATTCCGAAATCAATTACGGATCCTGCCCTCCTAATCTCTGAACTTGCTTTTGTCTTTTCAAATAGCTTTCCACAAGTAACGGAAACAGAAATTATATTGGATTAAGAAAGATAATGATAATAGCATGACAACCACTCTCATGACTATTTTATTAACAACCCAGGACTGTTGTTAGCAAATCTTAATTCAAACAGTAATTACACGAGGAATAAAGGATGTTCAAGAAATTTCCAAAGATTTCTTCTGAAATGCTTAAGTTTATTTTCTACTTATTGGCGTCCCCTAAGGGCCAACCGCACGCTATGGCACTGGTAGTATCTAAAGAAGGTTTATACTCACGTTTGGATCAAATTTTGTATTTCCAGCAGTTAAAAATGCAGCTCGTCCATCGTTCAAGGTAATGGCAAACCCACACAATAGAGGAGAATAGTCAATAGACTCAATGTAGGTGTTGTTCTCCAGTATTGGGACCGCTACAAATCGAAATGCATGTTTTACATGTGACACCAATTTCTCCGGATGAATGGTTTATCTTACCGTAGCTCACTTGCTGATTAATGCTGAATGGAATTCGTTTCAAATCAAGAGCATAATCACGCTCTTCTATGCCGTTCCAATTCAGGCGAATCACGCGACCGTTTTTGGTTGCAACCATTATCTGCGAAACGTTGATGCAAGAAATGCACGAGATGGGAACGTACAGCGACAACTGATGAGTCTGGAAAGGGAAGTAATAAGACAATTAGCAATACAGTGACGGACAAAGCCTCAAGACCGCTTCACTCAAATATTTCATTTTCTCGCGAAATCACTATATATTTCCGTTTAAGACATTTTCAAAACTCATGTATTACTTTCCCTAAAGATGCCTCCAACGATTTCTTATGATTAACTCCAGAACTGTCGTTTAGTTTTTCCAAGACTTCAACCAATAATTTCCATAAACATACCTCTAGAAATTACTCCAGAAATTCCTCCTATGATTTCTTCACAAGGTTAAGCTAAGTATGCTGTTTCGCTCAAGAAAAGTAAATAAATTCCTTGACTGAATGGGTCAAGATATTTCCAACAGAGAGCCCGATTTGAAATGACATTTCTTCTCAACTGCGTACTGCGATCAGAAAAATGTGATTTTCTGGAGCATTTCTGGGAAGGAATTTTCCACGCATCGAGATAGACGATTCCTTTTCTTGTCAGTAGCAAACCAGCCCTTAAGCAAAGAATTTGTCCAGGAGTTTCTACAGAAATGTCTCAAGGTACCAGTCAAGGACATTTTTGGACAAATGCCTTTAGAAAAATCCGGAAAGTATTGCTAAAAGAAATCCTATAATATGTAATCTCTGGGGAAACTTCTATAGAAATTCCTGATTATCTGTCTTGGAATATAGAAACTTCTGATGATGAGGTCTTGGAGATTTTTCTAGATGATTTTCAAAAATAATTACAGGTTACTTTCCCTAATTCCATATTACGTATCTCGATATCGAGTTAGAGAACCATAGTAAAAGTTGGTTTTTATGGCTAAAACATTGTACGAAATCCCTGAAGAAGCTTGTGTAGCAATGGTGGTTCACTTGAAAATTTCCTTGAGAATTGTTTGGTAAAACTGCATGACTAATTCGTGGATGTAATGTCGGAGAAATTTCTAGAGAAATATCGGGAGGAACTCGGCTTTATTGTAGAATTCCTGGAAGCGATCTTAATAGTTCCTACAAAAACTTCTTTAAGTAAACCGTAGAAGGATTCACGAAGGAATGAAAATGGCTAGAGAAATAACTGAAAAAATAGGCATTGGAACTCCTGTAGGATTTCTTATAAGGGTTCCTGAAAAAACGTTCAACTAGTTTCTCCAAACACTCTAGAATATACACATATACCTAAATTTTCTTGGAAGAGCTGCTGTAGGAATCTTTGTAAGATATGCTAGAGTAACTACTAGAAAAATCGGTGGAAAACTGAAATCTTGGACCAGCGTTTTAGATTTGTTTCATAGCAATCCATGTAGAAATTCCTGGTTAGATATTTCGAATCATAACTCACTACAAGAAGGAAAATAAGAAACTATTTTGGCCAAAAAGAGAGCTTTAATTAAAAACAGACTTTTTAGAGACTTGTCTTAAAGTAGAGACCAAGTCTCTAAAATAAGACCTGGACCCAGCCTTACTTATCTGGAAAAATGCAGTGTACTGCTACAAGATAAAGGATAATCTACAAGAAATCAGGTATGGCGTTCTGATCCATATAAATTTGGTAGAATGCTATTTTTCCAGTACTTTTTTTTTTTTTTGTCGCACGTGTTTTGGAATTAATGGAATTGTAATCGCTAAATCACATTAACAATATGCTAAAAACACAGAATTTTAACGAAAATGATAATTTTTAGAGAAGTGCTTCTCTGATTTTATCCGTTACTGTAGGTGTACTTGCCAGCAGTTATATCAGTAAACCTAATCTTACCAAAGAAAGCCTCAAGGAAGGAATCGTTTCTTTTAGAAACAGCTCGGCACTGTCTCTTCGAAGGTTGGAATAGGGCGAATCGTTTTGATTATAAACTCCCTTTGGCGCATCGCTCACTATTAAAGTGTACATAAATAAGGTTCCAGTCGTTGTGACCACCAGTAGCATACTGGAGTCCGGTTTCCACTCCACCGCTGTATTGTGGCCATGCTTTTCCAAACACTTGGGATCACGAACCTTCGCCGCAATTGGAACACAGGGCTGAAAAGACAAATATTTTGTTACACCCTAATGCTTGTTTACATTTGACGCGTAGCGCTAGCGCTCTGCAGCAATCTTACCTTCGTGTACCAAATCGCCAAAGTGTCGTCGGTGAGAATCGTAAAAAGGATTTTAACCCGATCGCATGATATTTTGCGTATGTTTTTGTACGAGCAATTAATCACTCGTGGCCATCCAATCGAAAAATACATCCTGATAGCATTTGATTTCTCTTTCTGTTTTCAGAGTAGCACTGTATTTTTTCTCCAGATCAACATTCAATTTTCTTCACTTCATCACAACCTATCAGTTTTATGTTTTACGGCATAACATACTCGGAATAACAAAGCACAGATTTTTAATATTTCTATACGCTGAAAATACACTATTTACATTAAAATTACGTTTTTTAAACCACAAAATAAAGAGGTCGACGACAAACACCCATTTTCCTTTGATTTTGCTGAGTTGACATCATCGTAATCATCGTATCGCCATCGATGATGACAGCGACTAGCGAGGAGTGCGTTTAGTAGCGTTTAGTGCACGGAACCGCAGATCACTTGCACAATGAGAAATGTCTGAAAAAACCTTATTTCATATCTGAAGAAAATCATAATAAAGTCGAACAAATTAATTCATAAATAGTGAACAAGCTTTCAATTTCACGCTCATGTGCAACTCTTTATTAGGCGCTCTAAAAGGAAAGCATCCACTCTAAGCAAATTTATAGATGCTGTTGTTAATTTAAAAAACTCAAAAGTTTTTGCCCCTAGTGAACTTTTGCCTATTACAATGGACTAGCTTGCAGTACCCAGAGAATTTGTTTATTATAGAGAAGCGCGAATTCTGAAACCATAGGTTCCAATCGAACCGTCAAACGTGGTTCCAATCGAGCAAATTCAATGAGACTCAAAAAGATGTTACGCAAAAGAAACGATGGATGTGTGTTGGTAAACAGCGAAACAAAAGTGACGTCATTGATAAGCTTGGTTTCTTATGGCGACTGGCAGGATGACACGCACACTAAAATTTTGTTTGAATGACCTCAATTGTTGATAGTCGTTGCAAATATTGTTTATAAACAAAGTCAAAATCCTCTCCGCGTTTCTCTAGCAATCATATTCTCTGGCAGTACCCATTGGAGCAGCCGGAAAACGTTCTTCGAGAAAAATGTGCTGTCCTGAAGCGATATTCTAAATCTCGCGTAACTTTTCAAAACGGCCTATCTAACAAATCACACATTTCGAGTAAATCGAGCTTGAAGGTTGTGAAAATATATTTTGAAACTGTATCAAAATGAAACAATTTTCCCCCACTGTGTTGCTTGTAGAGGGAAGCAGTGTAATAGAGTTCAACGTAAGAAATGAAATTTTGTCAATTTATTTGGAAATTACACTGAAATCTATAAAAACATCAGATAGGACGTTTTGACCAAAAATATGTACATAGGATAAATCACATAGGTCGTTCTGTTTCAACAATTGTTACATTGGACCAGGGGGTGGGAAACTCGGCTCATTGTGCCCGGCACATTATTCCGCACAGTTCCGCACATCTGGGCACCCTTCTAATCAGATTTTTTTTTCTTTTTTTTTTCTGATTTGATTTGACAACTGAAACTTTGTTGTTGTTAACCAGCAAATAAGAAAAATGGTCGCGGCTGAACCAGCTTCTTTCATCCAGATTTGGTAATTTTGTAATTTATTCATTCATTCAACGTAAGCCTGTTAGTTACAAACTTTTGATCAGGTCAAGGAAAGGTTTACAGGAAAATTTAAAGTGATCGGAAAAATTTGGTTTTGTCTAGAGAATTTAAAAGGGAATCAGTACAGTGGTTTGGTAAGTACTAAATGAAAAATGTATACGGTGTAGGAAGCCTTCTAAAGCCACCGAAATACATCACCCGACGATTGCCAATCTAACGCATGTACCTTTCTTTATAGATAGCCTCCAGCGAAAGGTGGCCATTCCGCAAAACAATCGCGGCGAGAAATGAAACATTATCTTGTTCACCGAGGGTCAGAAAATTCTCATCAACCAAATTTAAACCGACGACCAAGTTTTCCGGATGTCCGTCGCACCTTTGTGCAGGCCCATCCCATTATATTTGTGGACCGTTATTTTGTTAAAATACATCAACTCGACTAGACCGAAGCGGAAAGGTAAATTTGTCATCAGGGCTAACGAGTCTACTGCCCCACTGCAGAGATGCGCAAGATAAATTCGTTCTTGTATTTATGTGGCAGCTGAGAAAAAAGGTAAAATTATCAAATTAGTTTATAGTCGTAAATAGTGGTTCAAATATATGAAAACTAATGAATTCATGTCAGGATTCATGTTTATAATCTTGATGTCATAGAAGTCACATCCTAGAGGTAGATTTATTGGAAAGTATATAGATATCACAGATAAACAGACGTAACAGCTATTTTAATACTGCAGCGTGCATCATATATTGTTCCGTCAAAGCTATCACAACCATTTATATATTTTTTCTCCGGTAGCTGGTCTTTGGCGTACAAATTGATGTTAGGGTCCGCGATGGTAATCGATTTTTGAAACCCAGCTTCCACTAAGTAGCAATACCAGCGGCATTCCACGGTCACGAACAATCCCGATGGGTCACCTTTCAGCACATTGGTGCCGGCGTTGTGGATTAGCCAGTTTGGTCACGGAAACTCATAGAAACGACTGTGCCAGATCGATTCTCAACAATTTTCTTAACTGCCGCAAATGCTATTCATCTACCACGAAGCGTTTCAGCTCAACCGCTCTCTTGATCGCCAGCTTTGCCTTGGGATTCCTCGGATAGATCCTATAGTTGTAGAGTTGTAGTTAACCGTTTTACACAATCCACCGCCATCCATCAAACTACGTATTTGATCAAACTACGTATTTGATACATCCGTTGTCCTTGTTGGCATTCAAATCAAAGATAATTTCTGCTCGATTTCTTAGTCACTGAACTGAAATGTATGAATGTATCGTTGAAAACATATATAATTATATTATTCCTAAAACTTACCATAAATATGTTCAAAAATCTGAGAAGCCGTCTCCGCCAAGCAAACTCAACAATTTCGTTGATTTCAAAAATAAACAAAAACAATCTGTCATGTAACGATCAGAGTTGCCAGTTATTGCAGTGCAACCAGACAAATATGACATGGCGATTAGATCGCTCACTTCCGCACAGTCGGCACAAATCGGCACAATTTTAGGTGAGCCGAGTTTCCCACCCCCTGGAATTTTCCTAATCTATAATGTGAATTCTTAGAATTTTGACGACTAATTTGCTACAGTGCTCTAAACTGAATGGTTTACTGAACTTACGAGCTAAAGTGGTAAAATGTAATAACTAAAACGTAAACAAATACGTAAATCTGACTTAAACGTTACAGTACGGCTTAGAAGTACGGATGAACCACGATTATTAGCGAATCTCAAAGACTTACATTGGACTGCTCCACAAACTAGACATTGACTAGACTCAGGACGGAAAAGGGACTAAACGTAAGTTAAAACTATGACCATGATCTATGACCAATGAGAATATATACTAAGGTGTGGAAGAAGAAGCAATGGCTATGTATTAGTAAAGAGAAAAAACGTAAACAAAAATAACTACGTCACTAATTTACACGGCTTCTTATGGGAGCTCGCTCGCTTGTGGTTGTGAAACATTTTGCACCGTACACGAATGTCACGCACACTAAATGTCTTCTTCCCCACCTCGGTATATATTCTCATTGATCTATGACTGTATGATAACACAATCAATTATTGCACCTTAACGATATGATTAGTTAGATCAAATATTATATATGAAATGATTCGATATGCTTCGCAAGAAAATAATAACCCTTTCATCAGTAAATCCCATTGAACGGTTATTTCATTCTGGGATTATTATTTCGGAAATCATTTCTCCCGGTTGGCAATTTCCATCAATGCGAGAATTGTGGCTTGCTGGCGTGAAAAGCTGGATTTGTAAAACATCTTGTAAAAGGACTCGTGCGCAAATTTGTGCCAACTGTTCTAAGCGTGCATGATTCAGGGTTGTGTTTGTGCGAAGCCATGCTGCTTGTCGAACCCCAACACATCTTTGGAGATACGTTTACGCACACCATGTGAATGTGTGAGTTTTGTTTACATTTATTTACACGGAGATGGAATTCAACTCAATTTTGGGTTGTTTCAACGCAATTCCGTAGTTGAGCCCAATAACTCAATTTTGGCTAAATTTCCAAGGTCCCCACTAGGTAGTTTGGCTTTAATTTCATTAGAAAAATATACTCAATTTTGGGTTGATTTAACGCAAAATTGAGTTCTTTCGACCCAAACATAAGAAAAGTTGCATTTACCCAAATTTGGCTTATTGGGCCAAAGTACCCCCATTGGGTAGATGCAGCTCTCTCTATTTTTGACAACATTCGTGTGGGAGAAAGAGAAAACCGAGAGATTTTGGGTTGAAACTATAATCGATATACTTAATTTTGGGTAAAGTAAACTCAAAAATTAGGTAAAAATATTTCTCCGTGTATGCTTTACTCTTTGCCAACAGCCCACCCAGCCACCCACTTCACCACCCTCAGCCCACACAATGCTGTTGTTTATTAGTAAACATTACTGCTGCTCCACTCACTCTCTCGCTTGTGCTTGCGCTCTCAGCAAAAGAGCATTCGAGAGTGCTGAGTTACTGAGAAACCGTGATATGCATTCGATTTCGATTCCGATTCTGCCTTTTTCAACGAGTCGTCATTCATGAGCAAGTGTTCGTTCTGAACGGATCAGTGTTGTATTTTGCGGTAGTAAACGTGTCTCAATTTTGATTCATGGAACTATTAAAAACATTAGTGTAATTAGTATCAGCTTATCATGTTCGGGTCGTGTAATCTAAATATGCTCTGGAAAAGTGAAAAACGTGTTGGATTTAGTGTTTCCTCCTAGCTAAACGGTGGGCGAATGGAAGAACTTGCCCCCTCAAGTGAAAAGAGGAAGTGCCTACTTCTCATTCCAGACGTCTGCCATCAGTGAATAATTTGCCTTCAAGGTGCGTTTCTGGTGTCGAATCGTAAAAGAGTGTATATGAGTGTGTGTGAGTGCATAGTGGCTCTCTTCTTGTGGTTGGCGGCAGTGGTCGTCGTCGTCGTGTGAAGAAGCTGTCTTCGAAGCCGCCGCCTGCTATGTTCCGTTGCCTGGCACTGGCAGTATATGCGAGACAGATGACTGTTAGATGAGTGAAAAAAATCAATCAAATAAATCTTCATTAATTATGGTGTTACGTTTCCCTTCTCTCTTGCTGGGCTAGTTTTATTACAGCCAGCTAGCAGCACGGTATAGGAACAAACCAGCGTGACAAGAAAAAGTCTCACGTCACGTTCGCATATAAATTCTCTGCGACGGAAAAGTTTCGGAACACACGGCTTCGGAATTATTGAAGGAAATATGTTACAACAGTGAACATGGCATTTGATTATAAACCTGTGCTCTACGTAAGCTTACAAGACTTGACTTAGTGACATAAGATTATGGTAATAATAAATTTCAATCATATCTCCTTACAAAGTAATCTCGTTAAATAGACAGATTGTTTGCATTGGTGTGGTATGTGTTAATGTGATTTCACGATTTACTGTGCATCAAACATTGTAACACAGCAACGAGAGAAACAAAGTGACAGACGGTGAGTACCCAAGTGCCACAATTCTAAACAATAACAATTATTACCTCAGGTGTACAATAATATTCCTACTGTACAACATTTCGAAGCCAATCTGAAAAATTTTCTCTCGCTACAACGCAAAATCAAACATGGTGGACAGCTATCGATTTTCCATTAAATTCCTCTTTTGCTAGGAATAAAATAAACGAAAAGAACATAAAATATTGTTCTTAAATGATATGCAATTTAAAACTTCCACCCCTCGTAGGTACCAACCTATCGTTCGTATCGTACAAATCCGCTCCGTCTCTTTTCGTTTTTACAATGGTGCTGCCGCCTCTATCACTATTCGTGTGCGTTGCACAGTGGAATCAACGTAAAAAGAGAAATGGCCAGAATATGTTTCATGTATGGTGTTGAATGAATGATTATACATATCGCACGGGGCTCAGATAGCCGTAGCGGTAAACGCGCAGCTATTCAGCAAGACCAAGTTGAGAGTCCTGGGTTCGAATCCCACCGGTCGAGGATCTATTCGGGTTGGAAATTTTCTCGACTCGCAGGGCATAGAAGTATCATCGTACCTCATCGGTCAATTGGCAAAGAAAGCTCTCAGCTAATACCTGTGGAAGTGCTCATAAGAACACTAAGCTGAGAAGCCGGCTCTGTCCCAGTTGGGACACGCCAGAAAGAAGAAGAACATATCGCACGTTTCGTCTAAAATTTGTGCAGGGAATTTCACTAGAGGTCAAACGAGTGGATTGTCTAAAAGTTATCGATAAGGCCAGACAGTGGAGGACCGAATAATAAGAAGGTTTGAAAATTTGAATATAAAAAATTCGAATCCTTGTAAAACATTCGATACGGATCGAAACTTCTGAGTAAAGCTAAGTATGCTGTTTCTCTCAAGAAAAGTAAAGAAATGACTTGACCAAATGGGTTAAGAAATTTCCTACAGGAAGCCCTTTTTGAAATGACATTTCTTTTCAAATGCGTACTGCGATCAGAAAAATGTGATTTTCTGGACCATTTCTGGGAAGAAATTTTTCACGCATCAAGATAGGCGATTCCCTTTCTTGTCAGTAGCAAACCAGCCTTAAGAAAACAATAGTAGTTTACGCAACAAGGTGCAGAATGAAGATTTTTACAGCACGAGTCGTACGTTCATCCAACGAGGCTTGCCGAGTTGGATAATTACGAAAAGTGCTGTAAAACTCGAGTTCTGCACCGAGTTGCGTACAACATTTTTTGCAATTTCATGTAAGGTTACTCGAGGAATTATTTTAAAACTATTTCTCATCAATTTGCACATAGCTATCCGTAGACATGTTTGAAAAATTCTGGTCATAGTAGGTTGTAATGAGCAATTGTCACAATTCTTCAAGCCATCGTCCGGGTAGCATCTTTATTTGAAATAATGAGCGATTCCAATTCTGATGTTCCGATTGATATTGTGTCGGAAGCAGGAGTAGCCCTGGCTGGTCTCCTACCGGAGCGATCTAATCCCGGATTTCTGAAGCTACCTTTACCAGCAGATTACACACCGCAATACAGCAACAGAAACGTCGACAGTTCCTCACTACAGTTTTGCTGTTTCAACATTTGAGCCCAGCAGTTCCTCGGCTGCAAGATTGTCTGTTCCGAGTCCAGTGCAAATAACGACAGGGAATTTCTAGCTGAAGATTCCATAGAAACAGTGAGAGCGATACAGTTTCGAAGTACCAACATTTGCGCCCAGTACCTTGACTGAAAGTTCGAATGTTCCAAACCCAGTTCAAATTGATAATTTGATTACCTGTGTTATTGATTTTTACCAAAAATAAATAGGTAGACAATTTTTCAATTATATATGCTTATTTGAACTGATAAAAGAAGTGATTAGTTTATTTAATAAAAGAAGAAAAATTATTGAACTGTCTTTTTTGTTCTTTTAATGATAATTGCACAGATATTAAGAACAAAAATTCATAGTCCTCTCCGTTTTTCTAATATCATTCATTACGTACTTCTCATGCATTAGTTATATAAAAAATCGTTGCGTTATGAACCATTACGCAACTGAAATGCGTTGCATAATGAGTCATTACCGAACGCTTTTCAGTTAGGTAATAGACTCATACGACATTGCGGGAAAGTAGGCCATTGCATAACGGGTAAGCGTGATGAAAAACAGCCTATTACGATGAGAAATTGCAAAAAGTCATTTTTGATCTCACAAGCAAACTCACTCTTTACACATTAACCCTTCCATCCTCAAAAAATTTAGCCAAATTTTTCTAAGGTTGGACCAGTATCAATCTACCTACTCTACTGAATGTCCCTATAAACGATGGATACGAGCAACAGAGAGAGAAGAGTCATTTTTCCATTTTATGGCACTCATATTTTTCCTGCTCCAAAAGTGGACGTCCATCGCAGACACAGGCATCTGTGTCTGGGTCTCCGAGCTAGCTTTTGAACATTCAGAGGAAACAGCCAGCTGTAAACGGGAAGGCAAAAACGAGTGAAAATTTATGATTATTTGATCAGTGTTTTATTTTTTAATTTATGTAAATAATTTTTATTGCATGCTCAATGTCGTGCTTGCTCGCTCTCGCTCGCAGTACCAAATGCTGGGCGCAACGAAGAGAAAAGAAATTTTAAAACCTGAACATTCACCCAGTTTGGATCAAATCGCATAGTGTTGTGTACATTCCGGACGGTTTCGGTCCAGAAGTGTAGAGTTGCATGTGAGCGAGAGGATTATTAATTCGTTTATCAAACACTACCACAAGGATATTAGAGGCCTGTGGCGATACTTTAGGATTCTGTCATGGTTAAGAAAGGTATATCGTGTTTCGGTACAAAAACCTTCGGTGCGTAGTACAAAAACCTTTCTCTTCTGATCAACCACTTTTTAGTTGATCTTTGGAAGGGTGTTAAATAGCAAATCTATTTCATGCCTAATCTTGGAACACTTTTGAATATCGTTTCACCCTTCACTACAAAATGCCAACCATTGTATGAATGAAATAAAATATCTCAATTAGAGTAAGACCATCATTTTTCGATTCTTTCATGTGATTTGGCTTACTTCGTATGAAAAACCAAAAGCAAGGTATAGAACTGTTGAAGGACGAAAATAAGAGCTACTTTATGCTACATATTTTAGATCCTCGAAAGAAAGCTAGAGACTTAGAATTCCATTATTAGTGGCGGCTTTTTTCTCTAGATCTAGATCATATGACGTTTGCAGGGCCGTCTCATGGTTAAGGTTTCATCTTGAGGAAATTTGGTACTCTAATTCTCTTCTGCATAAGTTGAACAACCCAAAAAAGTGGTTCTCAAAATTTGAACCGCAACAGCTGTCTTCTGCCTCCTATGAGCGACCCTGACTTTATGTATGTTAGCATTTCCTTTCCTATGCTCATCAATGCATAAAGTAGAAGAACGTGCGCTGCATTACGTCTCATATTCCAACTGTTACATACACATGTGATGGTCGGTGGATTTATCCCGAGAGAGATGAGAAGGCTGCGAGAGAGCACGATTGAGATACCTTATACTTTGTTAATGAACTTTGTATACGGCTTTCAAGAAGGAATGTCAATAAAAATAATAATCATCTTTTCTCCCTCTTCCACGTATGTTCTCCTCTTTGTCCAGACCATACGAAGCACGTCTTCTCACGATATCGAATGTTGTGTGCCCGTCCATTATCGCCAAGTCAAAAACATCATTTTTTATTACAGCGAAAAAGCACAGGGACTGGACAGCGATGGCGCATTCAGAATTTCAAACTGGAACTCACAATTACAGCACTGGCTGTTTGATACCCGGTCCGAGGCATTTTGTAGCCTTATGCATATTGAACTACTTGCACACAGAAACCCGTATGTGCCGATGGACTAAAAATAGGAAACCCTCTTGAACGTCATCAAGAGGATAAACTTTGACGATGCTTTTAAGCAAACAAGTGTTGAAAACCTCCCCCTTTGGGTGCTCTACGCTATATTGTACCTGCTAGTATGACGACTCTCATTTCTCCGGAGCTGCCTCTAAGCACTGTGTATAGCAACGAAAAAGAAAGGGGTTAAACTAATGGCTTTTATCAGATTTCTGCTTTTGATTTGGCTTCAAGTTCTGGTCCGTTATCATCGTACTCCTATCGCTATATACCTACCGTACCTAATATTCAAAAGATTATTCAAACGAATAAATTATTACCAGTCAGGGTGTGGTTGAGATATCGATAACATGCTTTGTTCTAATGATAAATTATTAATGAATTATTGCAAATCTATCATATTTATGAGTACCTACACACTAAATCCAACACTCGATGCTCGGTACTTATAAGTTCAGCTTATACTTAGCTTTTATCTCAAGCTTATACTGAGAACTGTAAAGGAGGCTTTTTTTGGTCGATTATTTGTAAACTCATTTACTGAGTCCGGTCGAATTTATTGTTGTTATGTGGGTTAAATATTATATTATAATTATATTCTCATTTAGTTCATTTAGATAACACTGAATCAACAGTTTCACGCCCCAATGCTTGGTTCGTGGCCACATCTCGGCTCTGCTCCACGCTCGCCAAATCGTTGTGTGTACTTGGTTCGCCCACCTATCTCGTTGCGCTCCTTTCCCAAAGAGAAACGAATCGAGCACCATCTTTGCAGGAATGTTGTACGGCATTCTATCAAGATATCCTGCCTATCGTATCGCTCTTGCTTCACAATACTAAGTTCGTCGTAGAGGTTAGTTAGGTCGTGGTTCATCCTTCGCCATCACAGATAATCTTAACACGTGGCGTTCGAAACCTCTAAGACGACCCACTAAAACCAGCCCACTGTACATGAGCAATTCTCGCTGAACAGCTCAAGTGGTGTACAGAGTTCACCGACATTACCCTTGGCCTCAGACGCTCATCTCCCCGGAACCACCTTACGGTATTTCTTCGGGGAGGGGCAAGTGCATATAGCACAACATATGTAGCAGAAGTAGCCTAGGCAAACTGCTTCTCCTAGCCGACTTAATCAATGTTACAAGTGACCAGCCTCGGTAGGGCTAACCATCGTTTCCCCTCCGCATGTAGCGAGCATGCGATTTCTCACAACAATGAAACGGAGGCCATCGAACACGAAATGATCCGCTGTTTCCTCCACACCAGCACAATTGGGGCACGCAGGAGATTCTGAGTGCCCGAACCTATGCAGGTACTGCCTATAGCAATCATGTCCTGACAGAAACTGCGTCAGGTGGAAGTTCACTTCCCCATGGTTTAACACATTTGGTATTAGCTGATAAGTCCATCTACCTTTAGTAGAGTTATCCCATTCCTGCTGCCAACCTTTGAGCGTTGCCTCTTTACACGCAAACTCCTCTGGTAACTCTTTGGTTGAAGCATTGACATTGAACATCTTCCTTGATGATGAGCATGATGGACGTCATCTGGGCTATGATGCAAACGGCCTTTTTAGAAACCGTTCGGAATGCGCTTGCTACTCTTAAACAAATAATCCTATACGAGCTTTTCAACTGCTTTGGGTTTCTGCCCGCTCTAAGCGCTTTTGATCAGATTGGTCCTCCATACCTTAGTATGGATAGCGCCACGCTTGCCAGAAGCTTGCGTTTGCTGGCAATTACAGCAGAGCTGTTAGACATCATCCTCGATAGCGCCGCTATAGCCGTAGATGCCCTTTTACAGGCATATTCAACGTGGCTGAGCTTGTCATCGATCATTATCCCAAGATGCGTAAGGGATCGCTTGGACTCTATGGTGCAATCACCTACCGAGATAAGCGCCCGTTGCCCGAACTTGCGGTTGTTGACCACCTTAGTCTTTTGACGGGCCAGTTTCCTAGACTTCATCCATTCCTCAACTATGGAGATAGAATGCGCTGCTGTCAACTCTACTTCTTCCATCGATTCGGCATAGACTACTAGGGTGATATCGTCAGCGAACGTCATCGTACATCGCGTTCCATAAGATCGTTCCCAGAATTGAACCTTAAGGTACTCTCGAAATAATTCAAACGCTTTTCTGTCCCTTTTCTGTGTCATTCTGTAGAATCATACCATCAAAACAGCTTTATAGAAGCTTACACAATTGGACCGGTACCTTGAGGAGGTGAAGTGCGTGGGCTATCGCTTCCCAGCTTGCGCTGTTGAACGCATTCTTCACATCCAGAGTGACAACCGCGCAGTAACGGATGTCCCTCCTTTTATGCTCGATTGCCACCTCAGCAGTCTGAACAATCGACTGGACAGCGTCCAGAGTAGATTTACCTTTCCTGAATCCAAACTGGTTGTTGGACAGGCCGTCCGCACCTTACGTATACGGTACTAGCCTGTTGAAGATCAACCTCTCCAATAACTTGCCAGTCGTATCTAGTAGACAAATAGGGCTATACGCCGACGGGTCACCTGTTGGTTTCGCCGCCTTTGGTAGTAGCACCAATTTCTGTTGCTTCCATACGTCCGGGAAGATTCCTTTGATCTGTGCAGCGTTGCCTCGTGGTTCTGATTCTGAACATGTAGTAGGCCCGATTTTCACAACCGATGTTCCTCTGTATTTCACGAATAACGTAAGATGAACTCATCAACCACCTCGGAAATATCCCCGTTTATCGTTAAATCCTCCAGGCTAATTTTGGCGCGCTTGGTTCTTCCTACTAGCGTGTACTTTGCAATTGCTACAAGTCCGACTTTTGCTGCCTAACATATAAAGCGGGTGTACAAGTTTGTATTCGCGAAGCAATCAAATTGACTGGATCTGTTGTATATCGTTCCTCGGCTGTTAAACCCAGCTTTCCATTAAGCACCTACTAGCGCTTTATTGAATAACAAGTATGAAAGTCTACCTTGTGCCGTCCGAATTTTTTTTCTCATTTTCTTCTTCTTGGAATTACATCCCCACTGGGCCAAAGCCTGCTTCTCAGCTTATTGTGCATTGAGCACCTCCGAAGTTATTAATTGAAAGCTGTTGAATGTGTTTTTATACTTTCACTATTGGAACATCTATCTTCCTATCCTATCGCAAAATCCTATCTTCCATATCTTTTTTACCATCCTTACTATACCATAGTATACTTACATATCCTTACTATAAAATAGTGTACCGTGATATTTTCAGCTTTTTCGGTGGTGATTTAAAGGTGGTCCAAAGACGATGTAGGCTTATATGGAAATTACTTTGGAGAAGAATTAAAAAATGTTTCAAACACGTTAGTACTGTAGTGGAAAAGCACCATTTTTCGAACTAGCACTAATTTTCGACCCATTCATACGATTTTGGCCTACTTTGTATGAAAATCCTAAAATTGGCACAGAATTCTTGTGGGTCGAAAATTAGTGCTTTTCCCGAAATGTGAGTACAAACTTATCATCTCATATTGAGAACACGTCATTTAAACCAAAATGAAGCAAGGTAATGAGGAAATAAATCCTTTTTGTTCTAATATTATTTGGGATTGTTTCAGAACTTTTCAGGGCAAAAATTACAAATGGAGCTGAATAATAGCAAATATTTTCTTGTATATTTCTTCATCTATCCGTCAGATTGAATTACTCTAATCGGCAACTTTCTTTATTATGGTTTGATGTATGAGTCTTTATTATGGGATGATAACTTTAAACTTACATTACATTACTAGCGTGTTTGAAACATTTTTCTCCATAATAACTTCCATATAAACATACATCGTCTTTGGATCATCTTCAAATCTCCACCGATATAGATGAAAATTTCACAGAACACTATCTTTATCGTAAGGATGGTGAGGAAAATATGGGAGATCGAAATTTCAAAATTGTTTGCCTTCTGAACCGCCATAATCTACCATACACAAAGTTATTAGGATTTCTCAAAGTCGCTCAAAAGATTTTTTTAATAATTACGAACTACCCAAATAACCAATAAGCATTTTATTCCGCCCTGCGTGCTTATATGATGCTTTTATACAACTGACATGTCCTATATTAGCAGTATAATAGCCCTATAAGGCTAAAAAGGTGAATTAGTGGGCTAGTGGTTACTGGGGTAATCATAAAGTACCATTAGTAGTACCCTCTGATTAATTTCAGCTCCTACATTGTTTTCCGTATGGACGAATTATTGTCTTGAAATAATTAGCAAAAAAATGTTTTTAAATTCGAGAAAATATACTGGTATCAAGTTAGCCCAGTCTCCCCTTTGTAAAGAATTATGCTAAAACAAAAAATCATAACCAAACTACCTAAACCCTATTGATAATTGGTTGGTATTCATCATTCAAAAGATTTTATGCAAGGAAAAATCGTATTGACTTTTGTGATGGCGTTCCACGAGTTGATTAACGAATAGAATATTTTTAATAAATGTATTATTTATTAAAAACATTCTATCCGTTGACTCACTCGTGGAACGCCACTAAAAAAGTTTGTGCTTGGGAGAAAACCTTATTAGGTATATGATTTTTTGCCGGATAAAAAGTTGGAAGTAAATGATTCTAGAAATTCTGTTCTACAAATAAATAGTACAATTGTTTTTTATCGACAATATACGTTACCCACTAGCTCAACTACTGGTATAGTCCTTATGTATGTAAAAATGCTTTTAGATATCATAGGGCGAGTAACGGGTAGAGGAATAAAAAATCGCCAAAAAATAACAGTGGCTCGTTTCCAATATCTAAATACGCCATTCTATTCAGCATTTCTATTCTATTCAACGTGAAAAATAATCATAGAATGATAAAATCGTTGAATCTTTCGAAAAACCACTACCATTATTGAAACATGTGCTAGTAATAGTGGTATTGTTGACTTCTATTCCTAAAACAGTAGTTTACATTGATTTTCCATAAGACACTATTATATGAACGTACGTGATGCAAAGGAGCAAACAAGCTAAGGTTTTTAAAGGTTTTCTACTATTTCCTTACTAAATACCAAGTTTTTTTTACACATTCATTTTATTTTGACAAGAGCTATTAGCGGTAAATTCACAGGTCGGGTCGAAGATCTTAACGGCTAGGAAATTTTTTCGACTTCTGAAGCGTCTTATCACGATGCATGATATGAATTTTGATTATCTGTAACTTGTTGTATTCATATTTAACTTTAAGGTGAAGATAAATCGAAGCCAAACCTCAAATTTTCAAGAGCACGGATCTGGAGAACCAAACATCCGTTTGAGCTGAAAACTTAATCGATTGGTCACTCGCTGGTGTTGACCAATCGATTATGTTTTCAGCTCAAACAGGTGTTCGGTTCTCCAAATTTGTGAAAATTTGAGGTTTGGCTTCGATTCATCTTCACCTTAACACATTTATTTTAAAATCCCATCGAAGATATCTAGTGCAACAAAATGTATGTAGGGAGCCGGATCCTATTCTTGGCACTTTTAATTCACTTCGGCAGTGGGGTTTTTTGAAAGCTACTGATCTCATATTTGGCCACTCTACGCGTCTTACTGAAGCGCTTCTCATTGCAAAGTTTCAGACGATTCGGCCGAGAAAACCCACACATGCCAACGTGAATCATGGAAGTGCCTAAGTAGCTCTGCACCCTATAATGACAAAAAAACAGAATACCGAAAATTTTGTCTTAAACAAGCATTTATGTTACGTTTATAAAGACGTTTTCAAAATTTTACGAACGGTATATGCTAAGTGGAACTCCGTTATATTTTAATGTGTCAGCAATGACTCATATAATACCATCATTCTGATTTAAACTTCTTTTTTTGCGTCAGTAATTTATATTTAATTTACGGTACTCTATATCATTTTATATTATTATAAACTTTTTCTTATCTATTGTTTATTTGAAAAGTATTGCTTTGAAATTTCAATACTTTTTAGCTAGTAGTTAGCTAGAACAGCCTTTTTTTGCAGCAAAATACGAATGACAATGTAATATAATATAATAATATGAATAAGTGCCACTTTTATTGTCATGTTTTTCAGACCTTTTGGGCCTGTTATTAAAATTTTAATAATTAAACGACATCATAAGCTTCTGCATTTAGTGGACTAAGAAAAAAATCCTAATGATAATGGTTTGCAGTTGAAATATGCTAACCCAAATTATTTTCTGTAGTATCTACAATTACATCAATTATAATAGAGCTAAACGATAATACTTTTGTATGATTACAATAGAACGAATGTATCGAAGTTTCAAATAAACTAGCTTCGTTTCTGCTGATCCCAAGCTTATTAGGGCTGTTCACATAAATATTCCAAATTTGTTTAAAGCTTGCGAATGTGCTTGAACATCAAATACAGCAAACCCATTTATCAACAACTCGAAACGCTACGCAGTAATAACCCGATGCCAATACGTTCGAACGAACCGAAGGCTGTGTACCGGGTGTCGGGTGAAACTGGATCCCAGCAGAATATGCAATATTTGTTTGCGTATATCCAGACATTTGTGAACGAGCGATCTATGTTTTGGTTATACTGCGCAAACTCGGCAATTTTCTAGTAGGTGGCAATATTTGACAGATATTAATTGCTCAAAAGGGAACCCCTAATGGGGACTAAATTGAATTGTAGAGCAGAAATTGAATAATTCTGTGCGAGCTGTTGGGAGTGAAAATGGGAAAGATTTCGTAATTCTTTTATAGAATAATCAATAAAACTGAAGAACCGAGATATGGTGTATTACGGTAGAAATAAAAAATAGTAATTTTAACACGTTGTTAAAATATTCAAACGTTTTAAATATATATTGTGCACTCTTTGCAAATCCATGCATCATTCATGATGGCAACATATTTCTTCTATAACGATCGATACTCGACAGAGCCATTAATTTCCACAAGAGTTCAAATTAATGAATTCAAATAAAATTAACGATTTCATACAGCCAACCACCACATACATACTGAAACCCATTCAATGCCTACAAGTGATGATGCTACTGATAGTTGGACGTCATACAAAAATGTAATCTAACCACCTGCGTTTGCCCGAGTCTGGTCTAGTAGCCAGTGTAGGGTTGATGCTTGCCTGTTAATACAGTAGTGTTACGATTTTGACACTGTCGCTGTTGTTGATTATAATTTGTAGATTACAGTTGTTAGTTGCATTAAATATATTAGTTGAATGTATCCAGAGACTGCTCACGTGAATAAAACATTTAATTCAACATTGCATCAAATATTTTAGTCAATTTAGATAATTCACTAGATCCACTATAACGGGTCTTATACAATCATTATTATATAAAAACATTCGTTTCTTAGGTTGGTTGCACTTGTCTATTATATCATTACATATAGCAACTGTAAGCACTAAAGCGTTTGGCTACAGTTGTCTTCCTCTTCGGAAGTCTATAGCTAAGTATATTGACAGCTAAAAGGAGGAGCTGTCAAGAAACGTTCAGCCTGTAGAGCTTAGTGACATTTGAACACACGAACACCCGCTTACGCTCATCATATTGTCGGCGCGGTAAAAAGTTAGAAGTGGTTCCTCGCCGAAGTTGGATTTTTCTCAAAACCTATGGGAGATACCCTACTTCGGAAGTGGTCCATTCGATTCCCATCTTGATGCGCTCGAATGCGCCCTACTTCCGAAGTAGGGTATCTTGCATAGATTCCGAGAAAAATCCAACTTCGGCGAAATGCATTTTCCAACGATTGATCGAACTTACAATACATAGTTTGTTTTTGATTTCCCTCGAGAAACTTTCAGACGCATTCCAGACTCATCAAAATCCATATGGAAATATTACCCATTTTTCGAGACAGATTGTATATTATTTGCCTCTGAATCCTCCACATCTACACTAGGGCACCCATACCATTGAGCGTGATAACCACTATAGTGTCTGACTGTCTATAGTAGCAACGATATAAAGATGTTTCAAGAGTTTTGTTGTTGGTGAATTCATCTCCTCTCGCGAAATCTAAACATACAATATGAATTACCGACTTCAGTAGTATTATGACACGAAATTGGAAAAGACAAAATTTGCAGGATTGGTAGCGAGTCACCATAGCGTGTCAATAAAATTTAAACTGTTAAATTTTCTGAAAAAAAAATTCTGTTGAAATATAGTGCATTTTTTTTAGATTTCTTTATTAGTATCATTCCAAACATTACATTCATTATTTCTTATATCTAGGTATTCTGTGTTATTAGACAACACTACCATCCTAATATGGTAAAACAAATCTATGATGTTATTTACATTTTGTTAACAACATATTACATTTCATTTGCCGTAGCAGTTCCGATTTTTTACAGGTGAGTTGATTTCATCTGCTTATAAGAGAAAAAAAACGTTTTTAATATACTTAACCTAACTTAACCTAAACATATAACGCATTAATCGTGGCAATAGAAGATTGTAACGATTTTTGCCTGAAATTATTAATTATTTTATTTGACATTTGTTCCAATGTTTCAACATTGGATATTCTATGTAACTCATTGGTACTATACCAGGGAGGAAGCCTCAGAATCATTTTCAAAATTTTATTTTGAATTCTCTGCAGAGCTTTCTTCCTGGTACTACAACAGCTAGTCCATATTGGTACAGCATACAACATGGCTGGCCTGAAAATTTGTTTGAATATCAAAAGCTTGTTCTTATGACAAAGTTTTAATTTTCTATTAATAAGGGGATAGAGACATTTTACATATTTGTTACATTTAGCTTGAATGCCCTTAATGTGATTTTTGAAAGTTGAATTCTTATCTAGCATGAGCCCTAGATACTTAATTTCATCTGACCAATTTATTGGAATCCCTCTCATCGTGACAACATGTCTACTTCCAAATAAAGAGCTTTTGGTTTATGTGAGAATATTATTAGTTGAGTTTTGGAAGCATTAGGAGAAATCTTTCATTTTTGCAAGTATGAAGAAAAAATATCCAAACTTTTTTGCAATCGACTACAGATGACACGCAGACTTCGTCCTTTGGCGGAGAGGCCTGTGTCATCCGCAAACAAAGATTTTTGACATTCCTGAGGTAACTCAGGTAAGTCAGATGTGAACATGTTATATAAAATTGGTCCCTAAATGCTGCCTTGGGGAACACCAGCTCTTCCAGGAAGTCTTTCAGATCTGGAGTTCTGATAATTAACCTGAAGCGTACGATTTGACAGATAACTTTGAATTATTCTAACAATGTATGTTGGAAAATTAAAGTTTTTTAATTTTACAATCAAACCTTCATGCCAAACACTGTCGAATGCTTTTTCTATGTCTTGAAGAGCAAGACCAGTAGAATAGCCTTCAGATTTGTTGGAACGGATCAAATTTGTTACACGTAAAAGTTGATGAGTGGTCGAATGTCCATGGCGAAAACCGAACTGTTCATTGGCAAAAAATGAATTTTCGTTGATGTGGGCCATCATTCTGTGCAAAATAACCTTTTCAAAAAATTTACTAATGGAGGAAAGCAAACTGATTGGACGATAGCTAGAAGCTTCTGCAGGATTTTTGTCTGGTTTTAAAATTGGATCAACCTTAGCATTTTTCCATTTGTCAGGAAAATATGCTAATTGAAAACATTTGTTAAATATATCAACTAAAAATGACAAGCTACTTTCTGGAAGTTTCTTGATGAGGATGTAGAAAATTCCATCATCGCCAGGAGCTTTCATATTTTTGAATTTCTTAATAATTATTCTCACTTCTTCCAAATCAGTCTCCCAGGCATTTTCGAAAACGTTCTCTTGATTGAGAATATTTTCGAACTCCTGAGTAACTTGATTTTCAATTGGACTAGTAAGTCCTAAATTAAAATCGTGCGCACTTTCAAACTGCATAGCAAGTTTTTGAGCTTTTTCGCAATTAGTTAGTAATAATTTGTTTTCCTCTTTCAATGCCGGTATTGGCTTCTGAGGTTTTTTCAAAATTTCAGATAATTTCAAAAAGGGCTTAGAGCCAGGGTCCAATTGAGAAATTTTATTTTCAAAATTTTTGTTTCTTAATTGTGAAAAACGTTTCTTGATTTCTTTCTGCAAATCCTGCCATATAATTTTCATAGCAGGATCGCGAGTGCGTTGAAATTGCCTTCTCACGTTTTTAAGACGGATCAAGAGTTTAAGATCATCGTCTATAATCACGGATTCAAATTTTCACATATTGGAATTGCAATGCTCCTGGCTTCAACAATGGAATTTGTTAAAGTTTCAAGAGCATTGTCAATATCAAGTTTAGTTTCTAAAGAAATGTTAACATCAAGATTAGAGTCAACATACGTTTCATATATATTCCAGTCGGCTCGTAAATAATTGAAAGTGGAGCTGATAGGATTGAGAATCGCTTCATGGGATATTTGAAATTTAACAGGGAGATGATAAGAATCAAAATCAGCATGAGTAACTAATTCGCCACAAAGATGACTAGAGTCGGTTAAGACCAAGTCAATCGTAGATGGATTTCTAGAAGAGGAAAAACATGTAGGGCTATCAGGGTATTGAATTGAGAAATGTCCTGAAGAGCACACATCAAATAAAATTCTGCCGTTGGAATTACTTTGAGAATTATTCCATGACCGATGTTAGGCATTAAAGTCACCAATGACAAGAAATTTTGACTTATTGCGAGTCAATTTTCGCAAGTCAGTTTGGAGCAAATTAACTTGCTGTCCAGAGCATTGAAAAGGTAAATAGGCAGCTATGAAAGTATATTTACCAAACTGTGTTTCAACAGAAACACCTAATGTTTCAAAAACTTTAGTTTCAAATGACGAAAACAGTTGATGTTTTATACGCTGAATTATGGGCTGAATTTTGTCTGCAAAACGAAACAATTGTTCATGGGTTCTTCAACAGAAATTTCGAAGGGATTTCCAACCTACCCCTTAAAGAATTCGCTCCATAAATTTCTCTAAAATTTTATCTTGGTATTCAATATCAAATTCGGTCAAATATTTTGGTATGAATAATTACAGAAATTTAGATTGAAATTCCAGAAAAAGCACCAGACAAGAATTCTGACAGAAAGAATTCTCTTTTATGTTTTTTTTCAACAGTTCCATTCAAATAGGTTTATCAACGATATAAAAAAAAAAAACATTGATGATTTTATATAGGGTGACTAGCTGTAATTTCGACAGTTTTGTTCGCTTCGTCGTGAGTAATTTTTCGAAAGCAATTGGGTTCGAATTTTGCATCAACACTTTTAGTATATAGCGCATCTCCCTGTCGAATTTCTGACGATTTGGTCTATAAAACCCCCCATGACAAAGAAAAAAAAAGCGCAAGAAAAAACGTAAATTCCCCTGAGTAGAATTTTTGCCAGAATACATAATTTTACATTTTCCTTTGAACTCCATAAATTTTCGCGTACATCTTTTCGCACTTCTACAGTATTTAAAAAATGTTCAATACTTTGAGGGAAATAAATTGATGATATGATATGATAGATTATTAAATATTGCACGGGCTCACAACACGAGAATTGCATAATTTATGCTTATGTGGGTGCATAATTTCGTCTATTTTTTGCCTGTGAAACAATTTTACTTTAAAACATAATATAAGCTATAACTTTTTTTTAAATTGTGATATATTTTTAAGTTGTTGACAAAATCTTGATTATTTTTTTTTTTTTTTTTTTTTTTTTTTTTTTTTTTTTTTTTTTTTTTTTTTTTTTTTTTTTTTTTTTTTTTTTTTATCTTTATTAGTATCATTCCAAACATTACATTCATTTCTTATATATAGGTGTTCTGTGTTATTAGACAACACTATCATCCTAATTTGGTAAAACAAATTTAAGATTTAATTAACATTTTGTTAACAACATATTACATTTCATTTGCCGTAGCAGTTCAGATTTTTTACAGGTGAGTTGATTTCACCTGCTTATAAGAGAAAAAAAAACGTTTTTAATATACTTAACCTAACTTAACCTAACTTAACCTAAACATATAACGCATTAATCGTGGCAATAGAAGATTGTAACGATTTTTGCCTGAAATTATTTATTATTTTATTTGACATTTGTTCCAATGTTTCAACATTGGATATTCTATGTAAAAAATCTTGATTATTGTTTCAACTACTAAAGAGCTTATTTTGCTAGAATAATACCTGCTTGAGCAACAGAATCTGTGGAATTTGGAGCAAGTGTGCCAACTTACGCAAATTGTTCTCTAACTTTGTCCTAAGCTTATTAAAACCACTAATTTAGCCTTATGGCGTTAGTTTCTCATCTTCTCGTAAGCACTTTGCCATTAAAAAGGAAAGAGCTTCTCAAATATAATCCGAAATAGCGTATTTCTCTGCATAGCGTATTTCTCTGCAAGTGTGCCACCCATATGGGGCAAGACGGTAATCAAAAAAACATCGTATAATGTTCTACACGTAGTGACAATTTCTTGAATTCCTATTTATATTACTTAGAAAACAGAGGCTAATCAATTGATAAATCAAAACATGTTTTCAAATTTACCGTCGTAATTACGTACGAAGTACGCGAAGAAACAGAGCAGTTTTCAATCATATTTTGTTCATTATCTTCTTCTTGGCAATACGTCAGAGCCTGCTTCTTAGCTAAGTGTTCAATGAGCACTTTCACAGTTATTAACTGAGAGCTTTCTTTGCCAAAGTTGAAATTTTCGCAGTAGTATGTCGTGTTGCAGGTACGATAATACTTTATGCCCAGGGAAGTCAAGTAAATTTCCATTACGAAAAGATCGTGGACCTGCCAGGAATCGAAACCAGACATCTTCAGCATGGCTTTGCTTTGTAGCCGCGGACTCTAACCACTCGGCTAAAGATATCTGCATACGCATATTTTGCTTAACTATCAGGTGAGTTTTCTGATGGGTGTAAGTAGCTGTCCAATCAATTATCCTTCCCTGTCCCTTGGCTATTGCAAAGACGTGGCCAGGAATATTTTGGGCTGGGGAAGATAAGAAGAAGGCAACCCTCATATAGCGACCGAGGGTTGTACCACTTACGAATTTGTGAGAAATGCCAAATGTCAATGTTGCTACATTCCCTAATATAATAAGCACCTTTGAAATATTTGTTCAAAATATCGGTCCGCACCTGTACTGTATTCGAATTGTACGGTACAAACGAAGGATTACGAGCCTAGCTTGATATGCAATGCTCTCCACAGTTTGCTGCACATTACCTAACCACACGGTATCACGGCTGGTTGATGGCACCACTGACATAAAGTACGTACTCCTAAAAACACCACACAAACGAAGTCTTGGCCCAGGGAAAGCTTTTTTGAAATGTTTTTCTTCCATTTGTACTGCTATCCAACCAAGGATGTTATATTGTGTTGGATCGTTGCCGAGCGGTATACAGAATGGTTCCAAATTGGAAATTTAATGCGAGCCGAGAGGTATAAAGAGAAGAATAAATTTACCAACACATAGGGAGTGAAATTGGATTCAGAAACGGCTTTTGTGATCCATCGACAGGGTTCTTATGCCATATAAAAGGGAAAAACGGGAGAGAAGACTCTCACTGCTGCAATGTCTGCGTGAGTGAGAAATCTTTATTACCACATTGTGAGCATAAAAAGTGCATGTGCTCTGGTCTGAGGTAACAGATAGGGTAGCAACGAGACGCTGGTTGGGCGGCACAGGCTCATAAAACATGTGTTTAATGCGATGGCTTAAAACCGAGGAAGCTCATGCAACATGAGCCAAGTGGGGTTCACAGCAGCAGAACGCGCCTGGTCTGACCGGCGATATAGCACAGGAAGGTACGTACAAACAAGGCCCATTTGTTATTAGTTCGGGCAGATTCGACACGTTTGCGCTATAGTCTAGTCTACAGAAATATTATGTGGTTTGGTTGTACACAGCAAAAAAATATTACTATCATACCATGGTAGGCTTACCTTAGCCTTACGTATGCCACTATAAAGCAAAACCATGTTGAAAGTTTCCGGGTCCAGAATATTTTCGTTCAAGGAAATTCCTTGACTTTCCAGGAGACATTACGTGGCAAACAAATACGATATAATAATGAAGTTCCCTTTTGAATTTTCTGTGGTATTTCCTTCGAAATTTCCTATGAAGTGCCCTTCGGAATTTCATTCTGAACTCATTGAAATTTTCTTCGAAATTTACTTCGGAGTTTCTTTTTGAGTTTCCTTCGAAATTTGCTTTGGAATTTTCTTTGGAGTTTCCTTCCGAATTTCTTCTAGAGTTTGTTTTGGAATTTCCTGTGTAATTATCTTTGGAGCTTCCTTCAGAATTGTATTCGAAATATTATTTGGAAGTTCTTTCGAAGCATTGGAATTTACTTTGGAATTTCCTTCGAAATTTTCCTTGGAGCTTTCTTCGGAATTTCATTTGGGATTTCTTTTGGACCTTTGAAATTTAGTGCGGAATATTCTTAGAAATTTCTTTTACAATTTTCTTTGGAATTTCTACAGAGTTTTCTTGAGAATTTCCTTACAAATTTGCTTTGGATATTCCATAGAAAATTTCTTAGAAATTTTCTACGAAATTTTCTTTTAACTTCCTTTGTTCATTGCAATTTGCTTCGGGATTTGCTTTGGAATTTTCTTTGGAATTTCCTTAGAAATTCCCTATTGAATATGCTTTGGATATTTTTCAGAATTGTCGTCGGAATGTCCTTTGGAATGTGCTTCAGAATTTCTTTTAGAATTTTATTCAGTTTTTTTTTTTAATTTTTTTTTCGGGATTTCCCTTATATTTTGAAAGTTTCCATCGAAGTTTCCTTTGGAATTTCTTTTGGAGCTGTGATTTTTTCTTCAAAATTTCCTTAGAAATTCCTTTTTGAATTTTATTCGGAATTTGCTTTGAATTTTTTTTATGGAGTTTCCTATGGAGTTTTTGGAATTTCCTTTGGAATTTTCCACGGAATTTTCTTCGGATTTTCCTTTGGATTTTTTTCGGAATTTCCTTTGGAATTTTCTATGCAATTTTCGTCAGAATTTCCTCTGAAATTTGCTTCGGAAATTCCGTTGGATTTTTTTAGTTTCCTTCGGAATTTACTTTGGAATTTCCGTCGAAATTCCCTTAGGAGTATCCTTTAAAATTCCTTTGCAGTTTTCTTTGAGGCTACTTATCAAATTTTCTTCAGAATTTCCTTTGGAATTCCTTTATTACTTCCTTCAAAATTCTCTTTGAAATTTCTTTCGGAATTTCGTTTGAAGTTTACTTCCAAATTTGTTATAGAGTTTCCTCGGAATTTCCTTTGGAATTTCCTATGGAGATTTCGGAATTTTATTTAGAAGATTTGATTGGAATTTTTTACCGAATTTTCCTTTGGACTGTTATATGTAATTTTCATCAGAATTTCCGTTGAATTTTCTCGGAATTTACTTTGGAATTTCCTTCGAATTGTTTTTTCGGAATTTTCTTAGGAGTATCCTTAAAAATTCCTTTGTATTCTTCGGAACTTCATATCTCATTTACTTCAGAATTTCCTTTGGAATTTTTTCATGAATTTCTTTCAGTAAGTTGCTTTAGGAAGTTATTTTGGATTTCTTTGGAATTACTTTCGGAATTTCCTTCTTCAGTTCTTCAAAATTTTCTTCGGCGTTTCCTTTGGAATTTCTTTTGGAATTTCTTCTGGAATTGCCTTCGGAATTTCCTTTGGAATTCGCTTCGGAAGTTCCTTTGAAATTTTTTATGGAATTTCCTTTGCAATTTCTTTTAGAGCTGGCTCGGAATTTCATTTGGAATTTTCTGCGACATTTTCGTCCGAGTTTTCTTTGGAATTTGCTTCGGAACATCCTTCAAAAGTCCATTCGGATTTATTTTTATGGAATTTCTTTTTGAATTTGCTTTGGAATTTCTTTCGGGATTTGCTTTGGAATTTCGTTTGGAATTTCTTTTGGAGCTACCTTTGGGAGTTGATTTGGAATTTTCTACGTTATTTTCGTCGAAATTTACTTTGCAACTTGCTTCGGAATTTCTTCTGGAGTTTCCTTCGGAATTCCTTTTGGAGCTAAATTTGATTCGGAATTTCATTTGGAATTTCTTTTGAAGCTTTGAAATTATTTCGGAATTTTCTTCGAAAGTACCTCTATAATTTTCGTTTCCTCTGGAATTTCCTTCGGTATTTCCTTCGCAATTTTCTCTGAAATTTCCTTCGGTATTTCCTTCGGAATTTTCTCTGGAATTTCCTTCAGAATATCCTCTGGAATTTCCTTCGGAACATCCTCTGGAATTTCCTTCGGAACATCCTCTGGAATTTCCTTCGGAACATCCTCTGGAATTTCCTTCTGAATTTCCTCTGTAATTTCATTTGGAATTTCCTTTGGAATTTCCTTCCGTATTTCCCCTAGAATTTTCTTCGAAATTATCTCTGGAATTTCCTTTGGAATTTCCTCTGGAATTTCTTTCGGGATTTTCTCTGGAATTTCCTTCCGAATTTTCTCTGGAATTTCCTTCAGAATTTTCTCTAGAATTTCCTTCGGAATTACCTCTGGAATTTCCTTCGGAATTTCCTCTAGAAATTTCCTGCGAAATTTCCTCTGGAATTTCCTGGTAAATTTCGTCTGGAATTTCCTTCGGAATTTCCACTGAAATTTCCTTCAGAATTTCCACTGGAATTTCCTTCGTAATTCCCTCTGGAATTTCCGTTGGAATTTCCTTTGGAATTTCCTTCGGTATATCCTTCAGAGATTTCTCTGGAATTTCCTTCGGAATTTGCAAAACTAAATTGGAAAGGTCACTGAGGCTCAATGCTTGCATCTGAAATCACGAAGTAGCAAGCTGATTTTGTATGAGACGAGGACTCTGAACTGGTTCAGCTTAGTGGAGTGTTGCATTCCGAATGAAAATCACGCAAAACTTTTCAAAAGGACCTTTCTAACAATGAGAGGCTATCTAGAAAACTCTTTTGTTGTTAACTAAGTTATCTTTACATTTTTCGTCGAACATTACGCAAATATTATGTAGTAGTCCACACCATAATCTTTCGGTATGTAGATATTAAGGTTGAAATTTTTACAATTACACCATAATTAAGGAAAGTGGACGAGACTTTTTCGAGAAATCATGGTTTCAAACTGTACGAAAAATGATGCACCCTAATGGAAAATGAGAGAAACTCCCTAATGAAACATGTTAACAGTGTCCTACGATGATGTCGCATATCAAATGGAACTAGAGGCGCATGAATTCAGAGGAATTTAAAGCCTCTCTAAACAAAAATGAAGACAATGGCCTACGATTATAAAAGAGGGGTTAAAATACTAAAAGGATCAAATTCAAAATTTCTTGATTTCTTTTTATTTTCGGCAAACAGCAATGGAAAATAAGTGAGCCACCCTAATAAAATATCACGAATCTAATGAAGGAAATTCCCTACGATGATGAAAGAGGTGATAAAATACTATTGTTTTAATATCCCATTCAAATTATGATTTTTCGACAGAAAGGCCCACCCTAATGGAAAATATTAAATGTAGAAAATGGCTTACGATAATGTGAGAGATGTTCCAATACTATTGTCTTCAATATTCAATTAAAATTCATTTTTTTATTTTTTTATTTTTTAACAAAAAGGACCACCCTAATGGAAAGTAAATGAACCACCCTAATGAAATGTCACATATAGTATGCTTTCAGTGGCCAACAATGATATAGGATATGTTTCAATACTATTGCCTTGAATTTCTCAGCAATTGAATTCAAATCGTTCATTTCAAATCCAATTCACTCCCCCAACTCAAAAATTCAAAGTCCCAAAAGGTCGATTTTTTCAAAAAAAAAATTTTCCGAATAACACCAGATCTCGACGTTTCATGCATTTCTAAGACATCTGGCATAAAAAAAAATTTCGATTTCGGAAATTTCATGTACCCCCCATGTCTTTGGAGATTTTTCATGGGTCAAAAAAGCCAAAGTTTGACCGCTTTGGGGGTCCACTTAATGAAGTCCGATTGACCTCAAATTTTGCATGGGGACTTTTTTCGAGGAGACAAAACTTTTGAGCACTACCATTTTTTGAAATTCGAAAAATCGATTTTCATTGGCACCCTAGTGCCCATGCTCGCATAGTCAATTCAACAAGTTCATCGATTGGTCGGATAAAATTATGTATGCGTTTGCAGATGACAATTAAAGTACGTTAATTTAAAAGTCTCCCCCATTCAAATTTTGAATTTCAGTCTTTAGCAAATGCGCAGATTCTTTAACTTTCTTTAATTTTTTGTTGGAAGAATAAAGAATGTAGCTACCCGGGTAGAGAACAGCAAATAGCAAAAGAATAACAAAATTTACTATTAAAATAGAATACTTGAATAGCAAAATTTGTTCTTTGTTTGTTTGAAATAAGAGATAAAATAACAAAAATAATAACTGAGTTTGTATGGCAAAAAAAACTAAATCATAACATATTGTGCCATTGTAAGAACAAAATAATAGCAAAAGTATAGGCAACCGTAAATAACAAAATATGTTATTATTTTGATATTGATAACAAAATAATAACTAAATAAGCTATTCACGAGTAGAATAAAATAGCGGTAATTTTAGTTCTTTGACTTATTATCTTGATTAGTTAAATAAACTTTTAGTTTTCTTGCTAAAAAACTTTTGCTTTTTGAATCTTTTATGAATATCATACAAATAGTAAAATGAGCTATTATGGCAAAATTTGATATTGGGTTGTTCTTATGAATTATTTAAATAAAGTTTTCAAATATCAAAATAATGACATATTTTACTATGATGGCGATGTTTGTTATTCTTTAGATATTTAATGTTTTTAGTATTTTTGCACAAATAACAAATTTTACCATGATAGTATATTTTGTTATTGATTAGTTATTACATTAATTTAAAGTATAACATACCAATGACAAATTTTGCTATGATAGTATGTTTTTCTATTGATGAGATATTTATGTCATATATTGATAACATAATAATGGTTAAACTAGATATGACTGCAAAATTTGTTCTTATTTTACTATTATTTTGTTATTCACCTCTACCCGGGTAGGAGCACAAACACGAATTTTCAAAGCAATGATAGTGCTGCTCGATTCGATGTCGGCAAATATGATTTGGGCTCTACGCGATTTGTCTACTTGTTATTGTCTGGACTTTCGCTTATTTTTTTTTTGTTTTCAAGGCTAGCCAGGCGAATAAGCAAGCTACTTACAAAAAAGATCCATGCAAATGTACTGGCATAATATATAAAATAGAATAGGATATAAAATATAAAAAATGCGTCAGATTTGCTATATTTTTACGTTGCTGAGAATTTCCCGGGAAATTACTCCGTTTACCGGAAAAATTGCAAATAAATATAAAATTTTACAATTAAAATATAATAACTAAAAGTTAAAATTTGTTATTGCTTTGTTTTGAATAAAAATTAAAATAAAAACTTAATTTGTATGAAATTAAAGCTAAAATTATCATGTAATAACAAACAAAAGGCAAAAATATCGACAAGAGGAAATAACAAAATAAGTCATTATTGTGATTATTATATTCATCACAAAATAATAACTAAACGATTCCGAAATAAATGTGCTTAATGTACAGTGCTGTTCTGAATAATAGCAGCGCATGTCGATTTTCATACAAAATGCTCAATTTGGACATACTCTAGTTTTGTTCCCTTTCAAGCAATCAAGATAAGAATATAAATATGCTCAATTTTGTTACTATCATTTTTTTTCAGACTCTGCCGGAAAATAAGATACTAAGTAAAACATAAAAAATAGCATTTTTTGGTTTAGGTGTGCGTTTGTTAATCAGGTGGAGGTTATTCAAATTTTACCTAGTATTTTGTGTTAACAAAATTGAACATATTTGTGGATAAAATATCAGCTCGATTGTTTAAAAGGGAACAAAACCAGAGTATGCCAAACTGCGCTGCTATTATTCAGAACAACATTGGAAATATATCTGATTGCTGACTTAAAGCCGAAATCTTTAAATATTTCTATCAGAGTTACAAAACACAAAATACTGAAAGTTGTCCTGAAGCTTTCAGCAGAACTTTAATAAAACTAAGGACTGTTCATTTTATAAAGTGGACACCTTGTGCATGCTGTATCTTTTAAATTTATCAATCTGTTTTCTATACATCGTTCGACTAATATTGTACAATGTTGTGATAATGAAACATTCTCCAAAATAATTAAATTTCACACGAATATGGAACAACGTTTAGAACGGTCGATTTTTCGAGGTTATCAAAATTAATGATTGGTACAAATAGGCTGGAAATTTCGACAATCTCTATTTTATATTTTAAAAAAAAGGCTTGTTCTTCGAAAGCATCATCAATCAGAAGCCTGATGGAAAAAATCAAGTTATTTTTGGAGCAACAATTTTACAGATACAGGTCGGACTCGATTATCCGGAGTATCGATTTTTTTTTTCACTCCGGATAATCGAATCACTAAGAAAACAAATTAAACTTCTATAAAAGAACCTAAATATTATCTTTTTTCGTTGTTTTATTTAAATGATGCGGTGGCGTAGCCAGAAATTATTTATAGGAACAGTAGGAGTTTTTACAAGAAAATAAAATTTTTGATCAGTATTCACAAAAAAACACTTTTTCAGCACGAAGGAAGATAATCAACCAAAGCGAACATGCAATCAGGGTGACCAGGAATGCGCGAGCACAGTGGAAGAAGAGTTCATGAATTCGGATTGGAAAGTTTATAATACTAGGTCTAAGAAAAAATAGTGTAAATTTATCTCTCGACACGAATGCACCAAGTGGTGTAAAATGTCGTAAATAAAACAAAACAAACAAACAACTTTTTCAAACCCCCTTTTCCTTAAATACGTTCAAAACGGCAAAACCATTCATATTGTATATTGCAATACCAAATTATCTCAGATTAATGCATACAAATTGAAAAACAAGAACATCAAAAAACAAATTCCGGATAATCAAGGGGACGGACTTGGTGTAGTGGTTAGAACACACGCCTCTCACGCCGAGGACCTGGGATCGAATCCCATCCCCGAGATAGTCACTAAAAAATTCAGTGACGACTTCCTTCGGAAGGGAAGTAAAGCCGTTGGTCCCGAGATGAACTAGCCCAGGGCAAAAAATCTCGTTAATAAAGATAAAAAAAAAATCCGGATAATCGAGTCTAAAATTCCGGATAATCGAGACTCCGGGTAATCGAGTCTCCGGATAATCGAGTCCGACCTGTATAATAAAATCATTTTTCTCTGATATTTTTATAAAAAAATATTTTAAATTTGAAGGGAACTGATATGAGTAGAATTTTTTGGTTAAAAGTACGTCCTGATGGAAGTGTTAATATAGTATTAATATGAGAAATAACTTACATCTTCATAGAGTTACTTATTTAGTCCCCGCGTCACATTAAAAGCACAATAGATAAACAATTGCTTTATTTTTAGAAGACCTTTCAAAGTACATTGACAATCATCAAAACTGGCAACACTGCTGTAATAAAATCGATTTTATTTTCCACATATTATTTCCATAATATGTCTGCGACTACCGATTGAAATATTCGGAGAAAAACGTTTACAATTTGCTGTAGATCGATAAATATGCGTACATGATTTTAAAAGTATGAGACTTTTTAGTAGAACGACCATAAAGAGTAAAATTTATACCTAAGACTGCCGTTCAAACTCACGATTTTGATTTCGTTTATACAAATATAGTTTCTTAAGTAATATAAACTAGTTTTGAACGCGCTTGTTACTTTTCTCTTTTGCTGGGAATGAAAAGATGGTGTATCAGCAAATTTGGTCATAAATGGATAATTCACTAAAGTTATTTAATGTTAGAGAATGATGGAATATAAATGATTTTTTAAAAACTATACCTCTAGTAGAATAGTAAAGGATACAAACATACAATTTGTTCATAAAAATTAGAATTTTTGTTTTGCGAAAAATAATGGTAAACTTTGACGAACAGCTTTTCTTAGGAGTTTTTGGAAAAAACTATTTAGCTCTTCAACCAAAAGCATTTTCGAAGATCTTATATTTTCATAGTATTGTAGAATAATAGTTGAACGATGCACAGAAAACCATTTTATCAATAAATAAAAAAGATATAGCATTAACAAAGTGTCCACTTTATAAAATGAACAGTCCTTAATGCTGGTAAAAAGAGATCAAGAAAACACGAAACTTAAAAAAAAGGCTGAATATCTTGAATGGTTTAGCATCCGGTCTTACGGTATTTTCATCCTATTTGCTAATATAAACTCTTCTCTATGTATACCAATTAAGGCGCTGTTCACAAATTACACAGAGTTTTAGGAAGAAGGATGGTGTAGGTTCAAACGTTACGGCTCATTGAAATATTTTAGAATTTTCATACAAAATGTCTTACGAAAGGGGATCCTAAATTGTAAATGTTAGCGTTACTCAATGAATGGACGCTGCCTTATCAAAATAACTTTACGCAGCGTGATTTTAACAGACCAGTTATATTTATTAATCAACAGTTGCTCGGTACAATGATTCACACATTGATTTAATTTGTTTTGTATTTCCTAACCGACAGTCAGTCATTCACTCTCACTCAACGTGGTGCAATCGTTTTATATTCTACGACGAATCTCTTTCTCTTCCGGCAAATTTGGCACTCCTCGAGTCATTTTCTCGCTCCCATTTTTTATTCTTTGTGTTTATGTTTATTATTTATTTTACTTTGTTCCCCATTTCGAGCCATCCGTTCAAAAAAAAACGACGACGACCAAAGAAAATCGAGTCCTGCCTGTGTCGACGATAATAACACGCTAGCCGACCAACTTGAGAATCAGACCTCTACCTATCCCATACCACATGCAACGAACTAAAGAAAACTTTCAAGTCAGCGCTCCAGACTCTTGAAATCCACTCTGCTGCTGAAATATCAACAATAAATTTTCTCGGAACATCTGTCGTTGTTTCAGCCTGGTCGGTTGATAGACTTGCTTCGTTATTGTTGGAGCGAATGACGATGACGATGTTGATGTAATTATCGATAATAGTTGAGACGCAACAACTAATTGGATTTTTGAGTAACCCTTCAATGCCAGTTATTAAAAAATGTATACGAAACTATAAAAAAATGTATTGCAGCTGTTTTCTTTATATTGTGCAATTGGAACTATAACTCATGTTTGTAAAAACTGGCGGATTTCTATATAATGTGTCGTTTTGTCTAATGTCCTAAAATCTTAAGAAGCCTCAGTTCAGAATACAGCAAACATTATTTTGTTGTGTTCGTTAATCAAAACTGAATAATATATGTACCTACTATTCATGTGAAGCAGATTCTTTAGTTCGTTCGTTGCTTCAAAGCAATTTTAAAATCTAATATTTTTGGATTGTACATTCAAATTGCCTAGTTCTATTTCAAAATAGTATGTTTGGCCTATTCGAGATAAGACCAAAGCGATTTTTGAATTTTTGGGTCTCTTATGCTTAGGCGTTGTTAATTTTGGTATATTAAATATTGATGTTGAAGGGACCATCGAGTTAGGGAAATATCGAGTTATAGAACACAAAATCAGTAAAACTGCATTCCAAGGGACTATCAAGGTAGCCTTTAAAACCAACTTTTACTATGATTCTTTTATTCGATATCGAGATACAAAATACCGAGTTAGGGAGAGGTAATATATCCATTTTCAACTACTTCAAGTTTATTTATGGGTAGGGCCTTTTTTATGTGTCTTCTGTAATACGCAACACATTTTTACATATGTAAAACGTCGCAAATCAATCCCTAATAGACTAATAATTTTATGTTTTTTCTCTGCAAACAGTTTATTGTCAGTGTTATGGTCACCTTTATAATCTAGCTACGAATATCAATAATTATCAATACATGCCGACAGTAGCGAAACTCAGATAACTTCTCACACTTAAACCGTAATTTGTGGCGCAGATAAGTAGTTAGCGCCAGCCAGGTTGTTGGCAATTATCAGTATTAAACCCGAGTATGATTAAAAATGTGTTTTTTAAACGGGAATGGATGAGCCCCACGTATCGCCTTCCTCGACTAAACAAAAAAACAAGCACAAACGCTAGCCGGTCGAACCACGAATGTAATCATTTGAGACTTCGAGACATTGCCTGTGGGGTGCAGTTGTGAGAAAAGCCAATAACACAGAAAACAATGCCTCGAAGGGATTCTCCTCCGGTGCGTTCAGCTCTTGACTAAGGCTTCAGCAGTTCCTATACAGATTTGTGCGGCCAGTGAAGCTGCTCTGCTCGAGAACGGCACATTTTAAGTTTTCTCACCGTACATAATCAGCGCGGTCTCTTAAGGTACGTAATAACCATCGCCACCATCCTGCGTCTACAATCATCAGTGTTGATGTGGTTCCCATTATCGAAATGGAACATGGTGTCTGCTTCCTGTTTCTTATTGAAATGCACAGTTTCGAGAAAAAGGAGATGCAGACGCTCAAAATGGAGAATCCACCCATTTTTTTTTTCGTTTGTATATTGGGATTGTTTCATATTTTTCCGCAAAATGTTCAAACAAATGGTGTTAATTTATGAATTTATAGTATAGTTCAAAAAATGAAACAAGAGTTTTGCTATGGAAAAAAAAAAATTATTCCGAAAAAAAATCATTTTTGTACATTTACACTGCCTGCCAAAAATACGGAATCGCATCATCGAGTATTGCAACACTCGATTTGAATAGACAGACGAATTTCAGCGAAAAAAATGGTGTATGGAGTAAGGTGAGACCTAAGTTCGATCTGTCAAATCATACGCTTCAGATTAGTTATCAAAACTCCAAGTCTGAAAGACCTCATGTAAGAGCTGTTGTTCCTCAAGGTAGCATTTTGAGGCTTATATCATACAATATTTTCACACCTGACTTACCTGACTTACCTCAGGGGTATCAAAAATCTTTGTTTGCGGATGACACAGGTCTCTCCACCAAAGGATGCTTCTAAAACTCAACTTATAATATTCCCACATAATCCTCATTATTTGAAACCACATAATTCTCTTTATTTGAAACCTTCAAGTAGACATGTTGTCACGATGAGATGGATTCTAATAAATTAGTCAGATGAAGTTATCTAGGATTCATGCTAGATAAAAATTTAACTTTCAAAGATCACGTTGAGGGCATTCAAGCCAAATGACACAAATAAATAAAATGTCTGTACCGTCAAGCTACCATTCACCGTGCATTTAAAAAAACTGCACTTCAAAAAATTATACAATTTTCCCAAATAATTTAAAGCGAACTTGTATACCACTACAAAGCGTGCAATTATACCATAATTTAGGAAAAAATCTAAAATTAGTGATGCACAACAGAAAACTATTAAAAAAATGTGTTTATAAATGTCATGTTAAGGTCACCACGTACCGTTCTATGGGACCATTTACCGTGCACGCTAGTGCACCATTTACCGTGCGTCTAGTTTTCCTCATGATTTAATTTCATATCTTGAAAAATCGTTGTTGGTGGAGCAATTATGTTGCTAGTAGTGTTTACAATCTATCTATATAAATAAAAATGGAATGGTGTTTGTATGTCACGAAATGGCTTACGAACGGGTCAACGGATTTGAATGATTCTTTCTTAATTTTGTTCGTCAAGGGTTCCGACGTGTTTGTTTGTATACAAATCCCAGGATGTTCTCTTAGAAAGTTGAAAAAATCGAGCGCGAACGAAACTGTCATTTTGTATGGGACGATCAATAGCGTTTTCAACAGCCTACTTGATGGCAAGACGAAGTTTGCCGGGACCACTAGTTTACAATAAAAGTCATATAAAGTTGATAAAATGGCTTAATCATGATTTTCATTAAAATCGTTATAGAAGTTTTTACTGTAATTTCCAAACCATTTCCTATTCGCTCAAAAACTAAATATGAAGTAGTTAAATCATGCCATAACAGTAAATCCAATATTACTCAATAATTTCATGCCTTTTTAACTAATACACGATAATACGAACCATACATATTAAGGAGGGTCCATTCACCGTGTATTTGTGTTTCGACTGTAAAACAATAAAAAATTCTAATTTGCATAAAAGCTCAAGACTCATACGATGAAATACATCTTACTTGTAGTATCTACAGTGAAATCTTGTTGAAATTATGAAAAATTTTATACTCTAACGTTAAAATGAAATATGTGATTTTTTGGCCATTCTACTAAGAGTGTTACAGAATCTCATTATTGAACAGATTTCACATGATTTTGATTACATAAACCAAGTTTTTCAAAATCTATTGTGACAAAAATTACTTCATTTCATCAGTTTTATCTTATTTTGCCATCAATGTAATAATTTGTGAAATTGTATGAATATTCTGTAGGAATCTTTACACGTGCACGGTAAATGGAGGCCGCACGGTGACTGACTTAACGGTACAGGTCGGACTCGATTATCCGGAGACTCGATTATCCGGGGACTCGATTATCCGGGATTCGATTATCCGGAATTTTAGACTCGATTATCCGGAATTTGTTTTTTGATGTTCTTGTTTTTGAATTTTTATGCATAAATCTGAGATAAATTTGGTATTGCAATATACAATATGAATGATTTTGCAGTTTAGAACGTATTTAAGATAAGGGGGGTTGAAAAAGTGTTTTTTGTGTATGCTGGTCAAATTTATTTTTTTTTCTTGTAAAGACCCCTACTATTCCAAGAAAAAAATCTGACGACGCTACCGCATCACATAAATAAAATAACAAAAGAAGATAACATTTAAGTTCTTTTACCAAAGATTTCAATTTTTTTCTTAGTGATTCGATTATCCGGAAGATTCGATTATCCGGTGTGAAAAAAAAATCGATACTCCGGATAATCGAGTGCGACCTGTACCCATTTATTAACAGAAAATCAAAACTTTGTCTTAAGAACAAACTTTTGATCTTAAAACAAATCTTCAGGCCAGCCATGTTGTGTGTTGTACCATTATGGACTGGCCGTAGTAATACCAGGAAGAAAGCTATGCAGAGGATTCAAAATAAAATTTTGAAACCGATTCTGAAATGCAAGTATTGGAGAATCATGATTATGAGAATCAAAAGTTTTTTTTCTGTCTTTATTAACGAGATTCTAGTTCATCTCGGGACCAACGGCTTTACTTCCCTTCCGAAGGAAGTCGTCACTGAAATTTTTGGTGACTATCTCAGGGATGGGATTCGATCCCAGGTCCTCAGTGTGAGAGGCGTGTGTTCTAACCACTACACCAGGTCCGTCCCGCGTAGAATCAAAAGTTGATTCGACTATTTTGTACTGTAAAACGGTAAAACTTGAATATTTATGCATGCTATTTCAAAGAATCATAGATTATATTTTTACAACAAATACTGGCATCCTAGCTATGGATTGCAGTTGATAGATTGCCAAAAGATTTATTTTGAATGGATATACAATTTTTCATATAATCGAAAGTCGGTTTTCTGTTTTGGGGTTAAGCGAAGTATGCACTTCAACAGAAAAGTAATCGCCTATCTCGATCCATGGGAAATTTCTTGCTAGAAATGCTCAAAAAAAGCATTTTTCTTTGATCGCAGTACGCAGTTGAAAAGAAATGTCAATTCAAATGGAGTTCACTGTAGAAAATTTCTCGACCATTTCTTGGGCAGAAATTTTTACTATTCTTGAGCCGAAGCTGTTGATTTACTTTTCGAAGCCGAAGCTTTGATAATGCAACATTGAATGAATTACGTAACATTTATAAGGCATTGCATACCTTTAACGTTATAATGGAAATTTTAGACATAGATTACAAAAATGGTCCCAATTTGTGAAAATGCTTTTCGCTAAGAGATTTGAGACCATATTCAAGTTCTATGATAACCAGGCTGTCAAAGATAAGTAACCAACTATTCAAAACTACATCAAATAGTGACCGTAGTGAATATGCTAAAATCGTATCATTTTTCAATACTCGTATATAAATCCTCAAATGTTCTCGATTCAAATGAAAACAGCTCTTACATAAAGTGTCATACTAATATTATTTAGTTTTGCGTTCGTTTTACTTAACCGATTAACAGAAATTATGATATTTCGTTTAGTATGTGGTGGATAACGCACTACCAAAATTACCCGCATTATCAAAGATACCCCGTTTTACGATACCTTTTATTTCCGGCCTAAGCGCTTACCCCAGTAATGCTTGTAGCTGACACTGAGGAAGGCTAAGCTGTAGTTGAACTACGCGTATCTGTCAAGATATAAGCACTTAGGGCAATTCTCTTTAGTAAAACTATTGCTATAGAATGATATGATGATATAGAAAACCATGATCTATTGTTATAAACACATTTGTCTAATAGTGCAAACACGTACTTACCATTTTCAATAGCAGTGATACAAATAATACAGTGCAAAACGCATGCTATAGTTACCAACTATACCAAGCACTGAATGCTATGGCATGAATTATTAGCGAACGTTGTTTCTAATAAAATGCACTAAGAAGGAGAACGTGCATGTAAATCGGAACATTAAATCCCTCACTTTATACGTGTCCACTAAAACCACATACAAAGCTTCTAGGCATAAATTGAACGCCATACCAGAGAACTTTTCTCAACGTGTTTCTGTTTATCGTGCACTCACGTCGGACGGATTTCGATAGTAGTGGAGTGGTTTGGGACGCTTCTTGAGTTCGCATAACGTGATTATATCGGTTTTCGCTTTTATTTTTTGCCTAAATTATCCCAGTAGTACGCAACTTCCCAAGAGGGCCATATCCAAATGTTATCTCATGGAGGTATCATTCCTCCTTTCTTCCGTCCTGTTGGTAGAAAATCGTTGCTCTGTAGTCTTTGCGAACCCACAACCGCACACTGCACCAGCTGTATGTTGTGTCATAGGTATTTTTATTATTATTATTGCCATGAAGGGGGCATACACCAGCACTTTTGAACGTGATGCTGGTGAACAGTGCTTGTGCAGAATTAAAAATTGGCAAAAAGCACCCGAGCGATATACGCACGTAAGTTGATGTTGTTATACAAAATGTATAAAACTAGTCAAGTCATTTTAAAATTAAAACAAAGACTTTTAAGCATTTTTAAGTTTGAATTTGATGAACTTTAATTTTATTTTTAATAAGAGCTTTGAGATTCAAATTTTACAGTACTGGGTCCTGACAACAAAATTTCAAAACTCTCTGACTACGCCATTGTTTGATCGATTTCGACTAAATGATCAGCAAAAATTACAAATGGATTATAAATTTGATTCGCACAATAATAATTTTGAATTCGAAAGTATTTCAGAATTTAGGTCTACGTTACCTAGCGTTCTTTAATATAAAAATTATTTGTAAATTGTCTGTAGTTCCAGTAAAACTTCAAATACCAATTTAAAATCGGTCACCTTGACAGGATCTATTCTTTCATATTGGAGATGAATGTGGTTCTAGAGATACCCTAATGAGATGCTTACAAAATATCATAGGGGCTGTTCATAAACCTCGTGGCTTTTTTTCTATTTTCAGAACCCCTCAACCCCCACATAGTCGTTTGTTCATACAATACGGACCGTAGTCTTTGGCCAGACTACCTCCCCTCTTCATATAGATAACCACGTGGTTTATGGACGTCCACATACGACGGATTTCACGCCAACTCGACAAAGGGATTGGCAGCACCCCTTCAGAATTCAATGAAACTTTCTGGGTGTGAAGACTATGTGAAACTACGATACTTTGCATATTTTGCTTTTTTCAAAATCGATCTAGACTAACATTTGGAAAGGGTCAAAGTTTTTTTTTACTTTTTTTTATAAACCCGTATAACTCGAAAACAGTAAGAACTACATAAAAGTGTTATATCGGGGACTGTCGTGAAATTTCCTGAAGTTTTAGAAAAAAATATTGAAAAAATAAAAAAAAAATTCTACGCTGAAAAATAAATGATTCAAAACTTTAAAGTCGATTTAAAAAAAAACGACTTTTTCAGATTTTGATTATCCTTAAGCAAAAAGTTTCGTAATTAAATTTACTAAAAGTCGTCCATACATTGCAAATTGGGTATATTTGAGGGAAAAAAGTTTTTCTAACATCGATTTTTTGAAGTTCAAAATGAATTTTTTATTTTTTTTTTTATTTCGCTTTAAATAGTCTAGTATGATCATATTTTCAAATGATAAATGAGTTTTAATTACAATATAGATTATATTTGTTTTATTGGGAGTAGTTAGAAGAAATACATAAAACGGAGTTAAACAGAGTTTTTTTTTTAATTAAATACAATTGATCTCGCACCAAACCGCTGATGAGAAAATCAACTCCGTCTAACAATCCGATGGGTTTTATGGTTGGAAAGATATCACAATAATATTTCATTTCTTATTTGGTCAACGCCAATCTTAACAGGTGTCTGGAAAGGGTCAATATTACTCCTTAAAACAAGGTGAAATACTGGTAATTAGCGACTCTTCTGAAAATTATAGTTTTATCATACAAAACGCTGCTCAAGGACTCAAGGACCGTTTTCGAGTTATACGGGTTTATAAAAAAAAGTAAAAAAACTTTGACCCTTTCAAAATGTTAGTCTAGATCGATTTTGAAAAAAAAAACAAAATATGCAAAGTATATAAGTTTCACATACTTTTGACATCCAGAAAGTTTCATTGAATTCTGAAGGGGTGCTGCCAATCCCTTTGTCGAGTTGGCGTGAAATCCGTCATACACTAATATCTTCGGCTTAACACTCATAATTATTCAGATACATGAATAAGTGCACCAATTATCTAGTGATTCTGACTATTTTCAGATACTCGGTACCTGGTTCCGATAGGGTAGCTGTTTCCTTCGAAGACAGTCTTCTATAGTCACACTATTGGCTTTTTTACGGTTGTTTTTCTATAAATAATTGCGAAATCTATGTTACCATAAAGGTCAGGAGCTATATATCTACAATAGGAACAGAAATTATAAATAATGCTTGTTACGGTGGATAGCAACGTCCCTTTGGATACCCCTCGGTCTGACACGAACGTACTGCGCTAGCTTTTGACATCTGTCATTACTCACGAATCTAGGTAGACGTATCAAAGAATGAAAATAGATATCAACACCTCTATGAATCAGTTGCTCCTAGCTAGCGAGAAGTTATTTCAACGTTTAATTCAGTTTAAAAGCAGTTTTTGGCAAATAATATTGAATTTTCTTTATTGTAAGTAGTAACATTAAAAAATATGAATATTTTGAATTCAATTCCGAATCTTATGTAGATTTTTGAGCACTTATAAAGACAGCATAATTCTGCAAGTTAATAAGCGTGGTTGTAACCTAAAAGTATACATTGTACACCTATTAAATGACAAGCAATTAATAGATTGAATTTTAGGGCGAAACTCAGCAGAATAACTAAAACTATATTTTTTGTTGGTTACAAGTGGGATAGCGGATCAAATATGTAAGTTTACTGCGTAATTATCCTAAAAATGTAACCAAGAATTAATTAAATGAACTTAGCTTTTAGCGCTTATATCACCAACATCATCGGTCTTATTGCTTAAAAGAAGCCGAATACCCTACGCCAACAGTGCTACTATAAGCACATGTGTTCCTATAGTAGCACAGATGTAAAATAATACCACTGGCTTTATCGTTCGATTTTATACAAATATTTGTTCTTAGCATATCGTTCAAAACTCTTTCAGCTGCACTAATGAGATAATATGATTTGTTCGAAAAAATTAGGAAAAAACAGCAAGTCAAATTGTCCCATAATGTAAAGTAATCGCATATCAGTCCCACTACAGATTTCCGCACCGTGTAACACAAAAATGAACCGCGTTTCGATCATCTTTATATTTTTCTCTGGAAGATATCGTAGTGAAAAGCGAATTGTGAAAATTTCATTAAGATTTGAACTTGTTCCAATTTTCTGGAATTTTTTGAATACTCGTATGGAAAACGAGTTTGGAAACTTCACAGCCCATTTTCTCAATGCCTACTTTTTACAGATGGGACGGACTTGCGATTCACGGCAGAGTGTTTGGCAGCTTCATTGGAGAACAAAAAAATGTATTTGATTGATATTGTTTCTGTTGCCATTTTTTTTTTTGAAATTTAAACCGTTAGAGGAGTTTCATTGTTTTACATATAAACAGTATTGATCAAAATAGACTATTTTAATAGTATAGTTATTCTCTAAAATGTAAGAAAAAATAAATTTTGGAAAATTCTAGAATACTTCTTTATCTTGATACCAGATAGTCAGGAACTTGTTACTTCAGTAGTTTCTTCAATATTCACTAAAAGGAAGACTATTAATTATTTCATAGAAATGTATTGCTGTTTTCATTCTTTACTTATTGCATTTTTTGCAGGTACCATTATTTTGCCACTATTGACAGATTTGTTCCACCATGGTTATTCGACATCATGTACAATCAGCCGAACATAATCGGTGCCAGCGGTTTTTACGACCTTTATCTTCGAACGGGCAAGCGCTTGGAAACGTGCTGTTCCCGTTCTACGACTCTTTTGCGCTTGCTGTATTGGTTCGATTGCAAATGTTTGTTTTCAAAAGTTTCTTTTCTAAATGAATTGTAAACATTGACTGCGCCGTCGCAGTGCAGTTTTACTTTTTTATTACCGGATTTTCTCTCCCTCACTATTCACAATTCACCGTCCGTCGTGCTGTTAGGACCGAACGTTGCCACACACTTTAATACGAAATCCGATCAACCGATGACGACGGCAACGACCAGTATGGCTCCCGCTGACTCTGTTCCACAGCCAGAGGTTCCCAAGTCAATGAGAGCCATGATCGAAAGTCATACGTGAAAAGTCATCGGTAACAAATGTAGCACATCAAACCGTAATTGTTAGGCTCGGCGTACCAATAGCCGATCTATAACAAATATTTGTATAAAATCAAATAATGGAGCCAGCATTAGCATTTTTACGTTATCTAACAGCTGTTTATCTTGATTTTGAAGGAAAAATATAAAAACCACGGTACACTGTATTTGCGTATTGTATATCGCTTGTGCCACTATAGGAACACAGTTGCCTATAGCAGCGCTATTTCTAATTTATGTTCCTATAGTGAACAAGTGCTCACAACGCAGGCAAAACTGAAATCGAAATCATATTTGACAAAGCTTTTTTTGTTGATCCCATGATGAATAGATCAAAAGCTTTCGATTGATATAGAAAAGTTTTTAATTCTCCCTAAACTAAATGAATTATAAAAACAGGTTTCTTTCAGTAGTGCAACTATAGGTGCTTTAGGGCTACTATTGGTACAATAGTACTGCTATAGGTACAATAATTGTACTATAGGTGCAAGTGAGCTAACAGTGTAATCAAAACTAATTATTTCAATATTTTTTGGACAAAAATCGACCTGTAAATGGTAATTAGCTTCCGGTTTCAAAGCAAACAATTGTGTTCTACGGTTTATAGCAAAACGGCCGTGAGAAGCCACAGCTAGTGCGGCTATAGTTTAATGTCCTCCATGAGTCGATGTTCCATGACTCGATATCGACTCATGGAACCATACTAAAATCAAAATTTCATGGTTACTACGATGATCCCTTCGAACAGCTTTCCAAGTAATTTATGTTCCATCACTCGATATTTCCATGAGTCGATGGTCCCTTCAGATATCGACTCATGGAGGCTTGACTGTACCAGTATAATTGTGATTTTATCTGACTAATTATTAGTTTTCATTTTATTTAATGAAAAAGTCAGTCGTAATGTTATGGTGCGGTTTAAATGTTGTTGCAAAGTACTCGATGGAAGTTCATACTAAAAGAACTGAGAACACTACATCACAATTTCTCGTCAAAGTGTAGCCAATCAGCCATCAGAAGCTTTTGGCTACTATTAGGTCATGCAGTTTCGCCGGAAAATCATGTAAGTTGGCATTTTGTATAAAGCTTGAAATTTTAAATCTGCAATTTCATTATAAGAAACTGAACAAAATCAAATGTAATGTCGTTAAACAGCTTTATAGTGTTTTTTTTAATCTTAATACGGAGTACCGATAAAATGTACAAAATTGATCCTTCGACAACAGACAATGCAATGCTCTTTTCCTTTCTAAATTGTTACTAATATACTTACACTATTTTGGCAGTTTTGTTGTTTTCGCCATGGAAGGTTCTAAATCGTCTTAAATTCAGTAAATCAGCTTTCAATGGGGAAACACTGATCGAGCCACGACTACGAGGATGGTGGAAAACCACACCGGGTCAAAGCAAGAGCATGAAAGAAAATTGAGATAGGAAGGAAGGAAACACGGAAGGAAACTCCACAAAGCCTGATTCAAGAACGATCTGAAGGGGGTTGCTCTCACTATCATCATCCTCGCTGCTCGGACCGGCTCTCGGGTAGCCGAGTTGTATACCTACTTTATTATTATTAAAAAGCAATATTAGTGCCATACCGACTGAGCACGGAAACGGTTTGAACTGAAACGTGTCTTGGCGCAAATGGAAAAGCGCAGCCTAAACTATACAATCAAATGGTGAATTTATAGTTTGTGCATTATGTCATACAAATAAGCTCTTCCGCGATTCTCTAGCTTGTTCGTGGTGAATTCAAACATATAAAAGTTTTGTAATTAATTAGATTTTTGTATGAAAGTGACTCTCGTCTCAAATATTATTTAACATTAATAGGCAAAGAGTAAGTTTTACCTGTTTCAATATAGAATGTGTATTTGTGTCAGGGTGCTTTATCTCTTCATACTAGAGGATTCAAGTGTAGAGTGAATCTATTTGCTGTTTTCTAAAAATGCAGTCAATCACTAGAAAACCCAGCAATAACCATATATGTAGTGTGCTCACTGCTGGTACTTCTCGAACCAAGGATACTTTACCTTTTCAGCTATGCTCTACATTCAGGCAAATTCAGATTCGTTAATTATGGATATGCGTGATTTATTTATTTATACTATTCACTTTTGCCAGCCAAACACGTTCGTGTATATTTCATGCCTAGAGCCCGGCGATGCAAGAGCACTTTTTGCAAGGAACAGCACAGCTTGACCTGCAGCGCCATAATCCCTAGAGTAAAAAGCGAAAAGTTTTCATAGAGAGGCTTTAAATATTTTAGAATGCATCAGGCGGTTCCGCAATTCAATTCATTTTTGGTGTGTTACAAATTTTAGAACCGCAGGTTTAGCTTAAGAATATAGTTAGGGAACAAAGTGTGTAGAAAATGCAGTAATCATGGTGTATATGTATAATTAACTAGTTACTCCAACAAATTATGTATTGCCAAGCATCCGTTCTCTAGTCATCTCGCGACATACAAACGACATTCCATTGTGATGATTATACTTCATAGTTTTACAAAAAGATACCATAGGTAGTAATTGCCAACTTACGATACTTTACGGCACAAAACTAACCTTTACGCGTGTCTCAAAGATCGTATCATGTCTCCTTTTTCTTCTTAGCATTACATCGCATCACTGGTACAGAGCCTGCTTATAAGCTTAGTGTTCAATGAGCACTTCCCCCTAAATGACCACGTGGTTTATGGACGATCCCTTACCAACTTCATTTATTCGTATTCTTCTTTTTTCTGGTATTACGTGCTACTCTTCTTATGAGCACTTCCACAGCTATGAACTGAGAGTTTTTTTTTTTTGTCGATTGACCATTTTTGCATGTGTTTATCGTGTTTTTTTTTTTGTTTTTTACAAGGGGGAAATCTGCAAACAGATCCCCTGAGAAGATAACTCAGGGAATGCGGGGATGACGCACCAACGACGACCCGCTAAAACCAGCCTATGCACTGTGCTTGAGCAATTCATTTAGAATTGCTCAAGTGGTGAACAGTGCATCGACATGACCCTTGGACTCAGACCCTCATCTCCCCGGAACCACCTTACGGTATTTCTTCGGGAAGGGACCAGTGCATATAGCACAACACGTGTAGCAGAAGTTGTCTAGGCAAACTGCTTCTTCTAGCCGACTTAAACAATGTTACAAGGGACCAGCCTCGGCAGGGCTAATCCTCTGCAGCCAACTCTTGGTCGGCGCGCCATAGACGCTGCAATTCTAACATAATGTGAGTGACAGCCGTAGTTACTGCATTCCAGCACTCGGCATCCGCACACATTCTCTCTATAATATTGTCGGGGGACGTGTCCCCTCCGCATGTAGTGAGCATGCGACCTCTCACAACAATGAAACGGGGGCAATCGAACACGACATGCTCCGCTGTTTCCTCTACACCAGCACAATTGGGGCACGCAGGAGATTCTGAGTGCCCGAACCTATGCAGGTACTGTCTATAGCAACCATGTCCTGACAGAAACTGCGTCAGGTGGAAGTTCACTTCCCCATGGCTTCTACCATACCAATCTGACACATTTGGTATTAGCCGATGGGTCCATCTACCCTTAGTGGAGTTATCCCATTCCTGCTGCCAGCTTCTGAGCGTTTCCTCTTTACACGTGTCGCGGACTCCTCTGGTACCCCTTTGGTTGAAGCATTGAACATCTTCCTTGATGATGAGCCCGATGGGCGTCATCCCGGCTATGATGCACACGGCCTCTTTAGATACCGTCCGGTATGCACTTGCTACTCTTAAGCACATTATCCTGTACGTGCTTTCCAACCGCTTAAGGTTTCTTCTCGTTCTAAGCGCTTTTGACCAGATTGGTCCTCCATACCTTAGTATGGATAGCGCCACGCTTGCCAGTAGCTTGCGTTTGCTGGCAATTACAGCAGAGCTGTTAGACATCATCCTCGAAAGCGCCGCTATAGCCGTAGATGCCCTTTTACAGGCATATTCAACGTGGCTAGCGAAGCTCAGCTTGTCATCGATCATTACCCCAAGGGGTAATCCTAAGGGATCGCTTGGACTCTATGGTGCAATCACCTACCGAGATAAGCGCCCGTTGCTCGGACTTGCGGTTGTTGACCACCACCACCTCAGTCTTGTGACGGGCCAGTCCTAGTTTCCTAGACTTCATCCATTCCTCAACCAGGGAAATAGAGTGCGCTGCTGTCAACTCTACTTCCTCCATCGATTCACCATAGACCACTAGGGTGATATCGTCGGCGAAGCCAACAATCTTAACACCCGTCGGAAGGGGCTGCCTCAGTACGTCATCGTACATCGCATTCCATAACAGCGGGCCATAAGGGATCGCTTGGACTCTATGGTGCAATCACCTACCGAGATAAGCGCCCGTTGCTCGGACTTGCGGTTGTTGACCACCACCACCTCAGTCTTGTGACGGGCCAGTCCTAGTTTCCTAGACTTCATCCATTCCTCAACCAGGGAAATAGAGTGCGCTGCTGTCAACTCTACTTCCTCCATCGATTCACCATAGACCACTAGGGTGATATCGTCGGCGAAGCCAACAATCTTAACACCCGTCGGAAGGGGCTGCCTCAGTACGTCATCGTACATCGCATTCCATAACAGCGGGCCCAGAATTGAACCTTGAGGTACTCCCGCGGTAATTCGAACGCTTTTCTGCCCCTCCTCTGTGTCATACAGTAGAATCCTACCATCAAAATAGCTTTCTAGAAGCTTACACAACTGCACCGGTACCTTGAGGCGGTGAAGCGCGTGTGCTATTGCTTCCCAGTTTGCGCTGTTGAACGCATTCTTCACATCCAGAGTGACAACCGCGCAGTAACGGATGCCGCTTCTTTTATGCTCGATTGCCACCTCAGCTGTTTGAACGACCGACTGGATGGCGTCCAGAGTAGATTTACCTTTTCTGAATCCAAACTGGTTGTTGGACAGGCCGTCCGCACTCTCCGTATACGGTACTAGTCTGTTGAGAATCAACCTCTCCAATAACTTGCCCGTCGTATCTAGTAGACAGATAGGTCTATACGCCGACGGGTCACCTGGTGGTTTCCCCGCCTTTGGTAGTAGCACCAATTTCTGTCGCTTCCATACATCCGGGAAGATTCCTTGATCAATGCAGCGTTGCATCGTGGTTCTGAACATGTCTGGATCCACGTTCACTGCCGCTTTTAAGGCAACATTCGGGATACCATCGGGTCCCGGTGCCTTGTTTGACGCGAATGATTTCAGCCAGCTCTTCGTTCGTCACTCTGGCCACTTCTTCTCCTTCATCTGCCGCATACGGCGCTGGGGGCCATGGGCTTATGGGATGGTGCGGGAAGAGTACATCGATTATCGATCGCAGCAACTCGGGTGATTTCTCTTGGGGCGCTATGGCTCCTTTGGTCTTAGCCATTACCACTCTGTAGGCGTCACCCCATGGACTAGAATTGGCACTCTCGCATAGACTTTCAAAGCATGTCCGTTTTCGACTCTTGATTTCCTTTTTGAGAGCTAACTTTGCCTCTCTGAATGCTGCACCGCGTTCCTCTCTTTGTGCTTCTGTGCGTGCGCGTTGCATTCTTCGTCTAGCCCGAAGGCAGATTGCTCGAAGATTTGCAATTGATTCGCACCACCAATACACCGGCGGCCTGTTCTCTCTAGGAGGGGCTTTTCTCGGCATGGAAGCATCACACGCTCGTGATATCACAGCAACTAGCTCTTCACCGTTTAGGTCCAGAATGTTTCGTTCGCGCCTCAGGGCTTCAGTGAATACTTCGCCGTTGAAGCGCGCTGTTTTCCATCCTCGGGCTTGGGTCGAGTTACATCGCGCTGCCTTTCGCCCGCCTGGTATTATACTATAGCGAATCGATTGATGATCGCTATGAGTATAACCGTCATCAACGCGCCAGTTCATGGTATCTAAAAGGTTAGGACTACAAAACGTCACGTCGATGATCGATTCTGCACCATTTCTGTGGAAGGTACTCACTGTGCCCACATTTGCCAGCTCTACATTTAATGCGGTCAGGGATTCCAACAATAGCTGGCCTCTTTGATTGGTGCAGCGGCTACCCCACTCCACTGCCCATGCATTAAAGTCGCCAGCTATCACTACTGGCTGCCGATTAGCTAGTTCGGCAATCATCCTGTCAACCATGTGGGAAAATTCCTCAATCGACCACCTTGGGGGCGCGTAACAACTGCAATAGAACACGCCGTTGATTTTTGCTATCGCAAAACCGTCATTTGAGCTAGAGACTACTTCTTGGATTGGGTATCGTCCTGTCGTCCCTATAGCTGCTAGCTGTTGAGACCTATCCGCCACCCAGTTCCCGTTGTTGGCTGGTATGCGGTATGGGTCCGATAATAACACCACGTCAGTCTTGGTTTCCGAGACTGACTGCCAAAGCAGCTGCTGGGCTGCATCACAGTGGTTTAAATTTAACTGTGTTACTTCCGTTTTGGCTGCTTTGATACTCCGCTTGTGCCCGGACATTTGGGTCCGCCCGTTAAGTGTCCGTTGTCTGCTCTGTCGACACATATTAGGCACTTAGCGATTTGCTTACAATCGCTTGCCCTATGGCCTTCAGCGCCGCATTTTCTGCACATCTTACTTCTGTCGGGACCATTGCAATTCCACGACTTATGGCCCTTCCCGAAACACTTGAAGCAAACTTCAGGAGGCTGTTGTATGCTCAGCCAGCAAACCGACCAGCCTACCTTGAGTATGCCCAAGTTCTTCGCTTTGTTGGCCTCTGCGACCGGCAGCCTGATCGCCGCCACCTGGGTGCCCTGTGGGCCCTTTCTAAGGTGGATGGCCTTACTGGCTACGTCGATGTCACACTGCTCTTTGAGGGCAGCCGAGACCTCCGCTGCATCGGTGACCTCATCCAGATTTTTACACTGGAGAGTCGCTTCAGCAGTAAGGGATCTTACATCAACCTCGTCACCAAGTACTTCTTGTGCCAGTTGCTTATAGACTGCACCCTTTTCCTTGGCGTCCTTCTTTAAGACTAGGATCATTTCACCAATCCTAGTTCGCCTTATGCTTCGCACGTCTGCGCCCAATGGCGATAGCTTCTCTGTGCTTCGCATCGCCTTCAGAACCTCGGCGTATTTTGCTTCCTCCGTTTTGATAACGAGGGCTTCGCCTAAATTCCTACGTTTCGCTGTTTTCGGTTTAGCGCTCTCCTTGGGCTCCGGTTTCCTCTGTTTTTTCTTATTTCCAACTCGTATCCACGGGTTGCTGTTGCCTTGCGCCCGTGGTTCCTGTGGATGCACTGCCTGGTTCCGGTTAACCCGTGGCTCCTTTTTCTTGGCTTTCTTGGCCTTAGGCTTGGTGTTGGCCTCTCCTTTGTTGCCATGTCCTCTTGATCGTGGGGCTTGGCTCGTGCCAGCTTTTCCGCTCTGGAGGACGGCCGCGTAGGTCACTTTTCCCTTAGCAACCATACGTCTTTTTGCCACGTATTCATCCCCGGAAGCTTCCCTCTTCCGCATCGCGTATCGAATAATATCATCAGATATATTCGCGTTGCCTGTGAAGGAAAACACTTCGGTCTGACACGACCTAGTGTCTTTTTGGCCTTCTACCTTGCCAAGTTGTTCCTTGGCTTTCTCGTAGTCCTGCTTTGCAGCTAGGACTGATTGTCGCAATTTCAGTAGACTTGTTTTCAAGTCTTTGCTGATATTTGTTTTGCTCTTAACATACTCGATGATGACATCGAGTTGCTCAGCAGCTACCTGCATCTTAGGGATGTACTCCCTATTGCGATCCATGGCCTCGATTAGTCCCGGGCCATCGGTCACCATACATGTTGCACTGGAGTGGCCAGTGCCTGCCGTCGTCACAGTATCTAGGCTTTTGCCCACACTGTTTTCAATAAAATTGGTCGCCTCCTTCCTTGGCGGGAACCTTAGCCGGTTACTGATAGGTCCAGAAGCCTCTCCTTCACATTCCGCTATTTGTTTGTTTTGGTTGATCATCTCTTATGGGTCCCCCTAAGAGCCGCTATCCATCTCCGCTGGAATAGTCGCCTTTATAATCCCATGGTTATCTATGCAAGCAGGGAGGCCATGCTAGGGTTGACATAGTCCTTTATGGGGTACTATGTTCAGAGCCGGATCGGCGCAGGTCAGGTAATGGCATCTGAGCCTACTCCCGCCCAGTTGGAACAACCAGGCGACGGATTTGGAACGTACTCTAAGGCCTGCCACGGTTTTACGGGACGGGGGCAGCCTGCGCCATTAACCCACTCGCCGTTTCGGGACAGTGTCACCCGACCCTACTAAGGGAGTGGAATGTCGCCGCTGTCAGCCTCAAAGCATATTATCCAGTACGTATACCGTTACTTGTCCTTTGTCGTGCGCTGCCAGTATACATAATTGGTGCCGTACTGGCGTTGGTCCCAATGTGCTCGAAGCACTCCTACTCGTAATTCCATTCCTTGTCCGTTTTTATCGCGACCAGTATGCCATAATCAGGATCTCACTGGCATCAATCCTGATGTGCCGGTTGGCACTCCTGTTAGTTTGGGCTAGGGTACTTTAAGCGGCACCGGTCGCTGTGACAGAGTTGCATTCGGATTGTTGTGGTTTTTATGAAGGTTCATCAGAGCCCACTGCGAACTTCACCACATCCTGGGCAACCCGCAGCTCGCAGAGGTCCTGGGGGGGGGTCCGTTAAGCCCCTGGACTTTCGTCCCTGCTGCCCCAACAAAAAAAAAACGCATAATGCGAAGCCATAAGGGTGAAAAAATTAAACTAATTTACAACATCCTTATAATCCCACCCTTATTTAGCCTCAGGTTTGAGACTGAAGAAGGGAAGCCGATTGTCTCGGAGAAACACAAGGTCACCTGCACCATTGCTCCGGGTAGCACAGGAAGGGCACAATACTGTAGAGGGCGCCCTGGTACTCCACAGGCTCCGTTTGCGGTTAGGTTTTTTTAGACCCCCCTAACCATTCATTCTTAGGCACGGTAAGCTTAAAGCGACATGAATTAGGGGTCACCTGTGAGATGGACTTTTACCACCGGAACAGGCAGTCCGTAGTGTTAATTCTTAGCCAATTGAAACAACCGCTACCGACACTACACGGCTATCTAGGCTGTTCGGGAAAAGGAAGTTAACATTGATGATTAACTCCTGACGTGCCCAAACAGCCGTCTTGTGTTTATCGTGTGACAGGTGCCGGTGGGGTTCGTACCCACGATCCTCAGCTTGGTCTTGCTGGTTAGCTGCACGTTTACTGCTATGGCTATCTGGGCACCGTACTCTCTAGCACCTAAAACGGCTTTCTGTAGTAAATTAACTCTGTAAAGGCGTAGACGACTTTGTCGCACTCTTTAGCTTAGAAATGTACGGTCGTGATTTCGACACGCTAAAAATTATTATACAATTTATGTAACACAAAGACTGCCAACTGTTAAAGAATTGTTGTGCTTGATCCAAATCATGCATAAGTCTCCAATAACTGCTCAAAATATGTTCCTAGCTAACATACGGCCAGAAACTTTCTGATTTAGTCTATTCATTGGGTTCATTTCCTGCACTGAGCTGATGGAGCTTTATGTAAAGTATTTTAAATGTGCATTTTGAATGTGGTTTCCTACGAGACAAGCAAACACACAACGGTTAGCACTCGTGGAAAAGATTGTGTTCAATTTGAACAACCTAAATCTTCGAGTCCGCACCCCCTAGGTAAATCCGATATGAGTTTTGACGCTAATTTATAGTTTCACCGTTCGAGCTGAAAATGTTTACAGTTATTAAGGACCCAAATAGAATCTAAGTGAACTGGAGCAAGAATCATCCACTAATATTCACTAACATATGACAAAATATAAGGTTGTTTAATGAACTTCACAGCTTTGACTGAGTGTATAGCTCATAATAGGTATTTTGATTCAAGATTTCCAATCATTTTGACGATCATGAGTTTATTTTACCTTTATTAACGAGATTTTTCACCCTGGGTTAGTTCATCTCGGTAGTAGATTATGAGTGTTAAATTATATGTATGTTATTCTGTTATTGTAACAATGAATAACTGAATCATATAGGGTAATTTACGGCTTCGGCACCATTCAACTATTATAGGCAACCAAATTTCAAACGCCAAATACACAGTAATTCTCTATCAAAACACTCCAATGAAAACATTCAGATGATTTTTTGTTCAGCGGGTAGCTGCCGCTGACGAGATTTCCGAGACTGAACAAAAAATTTCGCCAGATGTCATTAATTCAAATGAACACGCCTCAAAATGCGGCTGATTTGGAGCTGCCCAACATATTCACTAGCAGTTTTTATGAGAAAGCTGCCGGAGAGAACGAGGCTGCCGACAATAAGATATGTTCGAAGCGTTTCCGAAAAACTTTCAAACACAAATCTATAAAGGATTGAGCAGCGCATAAACAGACAAAAATGCAATTTGTCTGCTGATGTCCGAGAAAATTACAAATGAAGCGCGGCATCGGCTTAGACTGCCGAGAATACGTAAATTCCCCTATGTAATCTAAATTAATTGTTAAGTTCAATGTTAAAAACGGGACTCTTAGTTCAAAGTTACCGTAAATTCGGGTGAAATTGATAATTTTTAACGGATTTTCTTATATGTTTTATATGATGTTGTCAATACCAAACAACTAAATGCAGTAAAACGAAGGTGAGCCTCATGTACCAAAATATTGTAACAAATTTTACTTAGTGCGAATAATTATCTCTATCATAAAAAATCGGGGGATTCCATTTCGGGGTGAAAATGATCACTTGTCAATGCAATTACTGTTAGTTTTGAAACTTGTACTTACCTAATTTGAGCTCTCTGAATTCGAATATGCTTGCTGAATTGTTAACAGTATCATGTTTATGAAATAAATTATCAAATTTCAAGAATACTGTACAAAACGCCTAAATGTAGGTAATTTCCAAAGGAATTTCAAACTATCTAATATAAATTCAATTATTTTAACAAAATGAGTGAATTAGTACGAGTTTTGATGATAAAATCTGTTTTGGGGATATATTTTAAGCATCCCCACAAACGTTTAAACTGACATCATGTTCAATTCTTGTTATTATATATATAAAATCCCAGAGTTGTCTGTCTGTCAGTAACGCTTTGAAATGTTTCACCGAAAAATGTAATTGAGCACTACAACAGCAAGTAAATCATTATAACAGTCAATTTTAATATTAGAACATTACAATTACAAATTGAGGAGCACTAGAACAGCATATTCTAGAGTTTTCGGGAACATTGTTTTTCACAGTGGAATAGGAAATTGGTCGATGATTTTAACGTAAACAAACCAACTTCAAGGATTGTAGTGCGGTCGAATTTGAATCGGTCTGGTGTTGAAAATAAGATTCAGAACGGGATTCGCCAAATCCAACTCAGGTTTAAAAACGAATTCGACATATGCAGACGACATGAATGAGATGAAAGTGCGCCAAATATTTGATTTTTTTTCTGTATTTCCAGTGAAACCTCCATGAGTCGATGTTCAATAACTCGATATCGTCTCATGGATGCATACTAAAAACCAAATATTATTGTAACTTTTATGCTCTTTTAAAACAGTTTTCCAAACTATTCCCGTTCCATGACTCGATACTTCCATGAGTCACTTCACTTCGCAAGTTGATAATAAATTTAATAGCATTGCCACAGCTATTCAGCTGAATATTGTAGAAGTTTCAGCAAGATTCTAGGCAGCGTCCATTAATTAAGTAACGCAAAAAATGGACATGCCCCCCTCCCCCTCTTCATAACGCTTTTTGTATGAAAAATTTCAAATTTTTGTATGAGTCGTAACGCTTGAGCCTACTCCCCCACCCCCTAGAGCGTTACATAATTTGTGGATGCCGCCCTACTCCTCAATTCATAGAATCTTGTGGAACTTTTGAAATGTTTCACAACAGATGGAACACTACAACGGCACTCAAGACATTCAGATCAGAACATTACAACTGCATTAAGGCCACGTGCTTCCATGAAGTACGGTCAAAGCATAAATTTAGGCGATTTTGCGGTCATTAGAGTCATGCGCTTTGAAAGATTATGCATAGCTTATTACGTTGGGTAAGATAGTTTTGAAATAAAAGTGGATGTCTGTCAATACCACACCGAACATTTTTTTTCATGGAAATAAATATTCTTTAACACCGAAAACTTCACAACACACAATTTGAAAATAGTTAAGACAAAAAGCAACTATTTGCTACAGATTCCATTAATATTGGTGCTCGATTAGATATAAATAAAATCGTGTGACACAATAATTAATTTCAACTTACGGATCAATTTCATCCGAATTTACTACTCTTATTTTTCAAAATTCAAGCTTAAAAATTGCTGTTACGTGAATGAATCAGAGTTTTTTTTTGTTGTTATCAAATCGTAAATTTTAATAAAACATAATGTCCATAATATTCAAATGTCCCAACTCTCTCTTTTGTACTGCGATTACTCTTCGCCTCTCTGTGTGTATGACTCAGGCTGTTGCCTTGCTTATGTGCGTCCATCTACTCAGTATTATAATTCACGTGCGGTGATAAATTGATTTTGTTTATATTTCTCATAGTTCTTTATTATTGCTTGCTTCTCTTTCTGGCACACGGTGTGCATCTCATTTTCTCTTATTGTATTAATTTCTTTGTACTCTCTCAAGTTACCGGTTTGTTGTTCCTCTTTCGTTGCTGGTGGTGAGAGCGGTTTTTCTTTCGTAAAATTTTTATTTTTATTATACAAAGCTGTTACTAATCCCTATCTCCTCTCTTTGCCATCTCTTTCAGCTACTCTGCATCAAAACCGACAAGAAAGCCGAAGCTGGTGAACAAACAGGTTACACTAAAACACAAATTCATTGTAATTGAATCATCTATATTCGGATAAACTGACACGAACAGACTGCTACAGCTACAGGGGTGCTCATCTACGACCACACTGAGGGGGTCCATCATTGAGTAACATTTTCAGCTTATGTCTGCTGTTAAAAAAAATATCCATCCATAGTAACGTGTGAGAGCAAGAGAGTGAGCTCCACAAGTCATCCATGCAATCCTCCCAACCGATGTGAGCTAACCGGAGGTAGCAGTAAGCATTAGACGATGACGAAGGCCCCTTAGGTCGTCTCGAATGCATCACACATAGACAGGGTAGGGTATGCAGGGCAACATAACAACTGCTGAACCGAATCCCCCGTGAAGAGGAGGAAGTTGGAATCACCATCTCTCAACACACTGAGCGAGCGAGAACCTCTTCTCTCGGAATAATGATGTCGAATACGGAGGAACTTCAAACGACCAACCTAAAGGTGCAGCAGTTTCCTCTGAGCAACCTTACAGTGTAGAGCACATTTGCTGTTTGTCGTTTAGCCCGTAAAGTGAAGTGTAATTAATCATTTAAATTGCGATCGTTTTATATTAGCATTGATTTCCTCAATTTACTGAAGCGAAGGCTATAGTTATGATACGGTGAAGTGTTGCTAACTCGACCCTCACGGTCTTGATATAATAACTAGTGGTGAATAACGATTATCAGTGTGATTTTGATGATCTGCCGAAACATGCTCTGCTGTGACAAATCGTCGTCCTCTGGTGGCGTGAACTGTAATCGAACCGCGAACGAGTCATCTTCGAGAACAGGTCCAAGTGGACCATTGCGGCAACCGGATAGTTTGTTGGATACAACAGCCCGAATCGTAGCTCAGAATGAACCGTTTCAAAGAATCGAAGAACGTTATGACCGAATACCCGAGCCTGTGCAGAGAAGGATTATCTTCTGGTCATTTCCACGCAATGAAAAAGACATCTGCATGTATAGTTCTCTATCCAGGTTGGTAATTTAGCTTATCTGTAATTGTATAATTATAATTTATTATGCTTTATAACACAGCGCATTAAACACATAGAATTGCTATGCTATGGAGAATTTGATTACCATATCAATGAATCAGAAATATATCAACAATATTTCATGCTGCATTCATACTCGCCCTTCCGTGGGAAAATTCAAACTTGGATAGCCGCGTAGAAAATATAATGGTTATTTGCATGTGATTCAAAATAATATGGTTGAAAAAGTTCAAAAAAGGTATTGCTCTGCCATTGAAACATAATGGTCGGCCAACAGTTACAGAAAAGTGGAAAAACATTTCAGGTTAAGGTGACCATTGGCCCGGCTTACAATCAAGGAATTTCAACAAAAACATGTTCGGCTATGTAGTTTGTGTGCTTGATATCGCTCTTTGAATTAGATTTACTCCATTTGATGCACGAGAAGTGCCTCTGCAAATGACTCGAAGTTTGTATAAGTGATTAGGGTAACTCGTCAAATGTTAAACAGTTCAATTTCTAATTCTAATTGTTAAAAACATGACAAAAACACATGATGTTCAACATTACGATGAGCAATTCAACCGTTCAATAATTAACGACTTTACTCAAAATGTATGGGAGAAATCGTTGTTTTAATGATTCGTTTCTTTGTGTCGCCATGATTTTCCATTGAAGAATATATAGAGGAGGTTTTGTTGCATAGCTAGTATTCGAAACTTTGATAAGATCTCATATTACTTCACAATTTCCTATGTATCGACCACTGTTATCCCCCCAATAAAGACTCGAGTAAGGTACCCCGGGGCAAGTGAGAATACGGGGTAAGTGGGACCTTCCATCATAGCTCGTTTAGGAAAAGTTTTTCAAGGGGGTATTCTTCTAGATAGTTGAAGATACAATAATAAGGAACGTATTTAGTACAAAACATATTGTTGTTTTTATTACCATGTGCTCCTTGTAACAGTTGTCAGCTCAACGCCATTTTAAACTTACATGATAAATTGTAACACGTTTCAATTGCATTTCGATTGGTAACTTATAAATGATATATTTTGAACATATTTTATACCTCTTTACGCTTTTTGTGAGAAATTTTCAGTTAAAATAAAATGCGATGTGACATATTAATAAATGTAAGCTTTCTTCCTAAAAAGTTACGTATTTTATGGTTGATCCCTTATGTACATGAACTATGCACTCAAAATAAAATATATATGATTTATCAATCCTGATATTGCAACTGTTGACTTACAGATGTGGTTTTACGCACGAAACTGGAGTGGGACACTTGCTCCGTTTAGCGAGGCAACTGCGTCTAAAAACTCATTGTACAGTCGAATTTCGTTTGTTGCACTATCTTTAAGTGGGCTACGTTTTAATTGGGCTCCCGTTAGCTGGGCTATAGCCCACCTAAAACGAAGGCAAACGTCATTTTCTTACATAAGACGCAATTTATCAATGTTGGTAGCTCTGGTTTTCTTTTGTTATATGTTATTTGACAGCTCGAAACTCAGCCCGATTAGTGAAAGTCTTTCACTAAGTGGGCTACAGGTTTAGTGCAACGACCGAAAGTTGACTGTACATCTTTCTTCTAAGGTTTTGACAATTTCGAAATTATTCGATCAAATTCATGCACACCAGCAAATATGTTGCCAAAATGTGACCGTGTTGTTGGATTTGCAAAATATTGACATTTTAAAATTATTCTGAACAATTTGTTTGAACTATCGTTTTTTTATGTCCCACTTGCCCCGGGGTACCTTATTTGAAAATTAGATTACTGCCCTTCTACGCCAATTTGTCTCATTTCAAAAGCTCAAAAGCTGGATAAGTACAAAAACAAAGTACGCCTCTCCGTTTTCTCATATGATGTAAATTTCCACTCTTGGAATTTAATGTTTTTATGACTAAAATAATCAAAAATCTATTGAACTGCGTAGCACATCATATCTTTGAAGTATTTATGATAAGAAGATGGCAATTGAAAGTGTTTTTATCATCTAAATTCTTAGAACAAATTATTTGAATATGTTGATTCTTTGGGGGTAAAATGAATCACTCGAGATGGGGATAATATGATCACCATGGCAGGACGAATACTACCGGATTTTATTCAGTTGCCTAGAGTTTTCCAGAGAAAATACAAAGACAGACATGGACAGCCATCCAAATGGTCGCGGCTAAACGTTCTGGAAACGGATTCTGGAGTGTCGGTGGGATATGCATTGATCATGTACCAGATGCCGAGAATCATGCCGCAATCCGTTCAATTTGAGTGGTGTTCATTTTACCCCCAGCATGTGTTCATTTTACCTCCATGGACCTGTGCACGAGTTCATGAATTTGACGTTTGAGCGGTGCCGAATTCACTTGTTGCCATGGTCACGTAAATAACACGGCACCGCTTAAACGTCAGATAGTGAACTCGTGCATCGGTCCATGGACCAATGACGTTTGAGCGGTGCCAAATTTACTCGTTGCCATGGTCACATAAATAATACGGCACCGCTAAAACGTCAAATAGTGAACTCGTGCATCGGTCCATTATCCCCGTTACATGTTCATTTTATCCACATCTTTGGAACATTGATTCTGTGGAAAGAAATTTTCAAAATTATAATGTTGATAAAATTCTATTTCCATCACAATATTTCAACTTGTTATATTGCATAAACATCCTTCTTCAATTCTGAGCAATTGGAAAAGAATCTGACAGCTTCATAAGCAAGAAAACATGAAAATTGCTTAGGTTGTTCCCCCAGTTCCCCTATTGCTTAGCAATTGATCCGGCAATTACGTTGTATTGCCGTGCAGTAGGCAAAGCAAAAACACCTATCAAAATACCCTACACGCAGTTGGTTTTTGGAAGGGTACATATCTATTTTTTCTTGAAGAAGCTTTGCGAAAAACCACTTGATTTAGATGAAATCGAATTCAGGTTGCCTTCTGCGTTCATGGGTTCTCTCGTGGTAACGCGCCCTGTCTAGCGATTTGAGATTCTAGCGTTCGATTCTCACCGAGAAGTCGTGTAAGCTCTTCGCAAATTTCACTTCAATTTGGTCGGGCTTCTGCTAAACCGCACCATGTGCCACTTTTTTCCCAAATTGAGTTTTTTACACCAGAGGACTCAAATAATCATAAACTTTCTACCATTAAAATAACGGGTAATTTGAACAGTCCCTTGTAATCTTAGATCACAAATTTTCTCTGGAAGGATATGTAAAACTGTAATTTTGTTCAGACAGAGTTAATGGTAACCCAACGCACGTCATCAGAGGGAATTCATTGTTCCGATATAAAGCCATATTTTTTTCCATTTCCTTGTAAACCTTAGAATTTATCCATTCCAAGTAACTCATAGAAACAGATGCCAGTGAATTTGGGCAGCAATTGACTAATTAAAATTAAATATTGTTTCGGTGGTGTTGATCTATTATTTTCTTAAATATTATCCAGCCACACCGCACTAAGTACTGTTTATCTTAAAGTGACCAGACGTCCCGGATTATGCGGGACAGTCCCGGATTTGAGCAACCTGTCCCGCATCAGCAAGCGTCCCGGAAAACGTCCCGGATTGTAGAAATAGCCAAAAATCATGAAATTTCTACTTTAAATATAAACAATGAAATGCGGTTTTCTCCATGAACCAACAAACTTCTAATCCAGATTCTTACAGGATCCATACAGATTGATGTAACTATTTGATTTCTGATCGGAATTTATGAAATCTACAAATTTAGCTATAGTCAGAGTCCTAACACAATTCTGGCGAAAATCAGAATCTTCACAGTAGGTGTTCATGGGTAGACATTTACACAATATTTTAGCCAAAGTTGATCAAAATGTTTACAGGATACGGAACAACATTTATCATATTTTCAGCTCATGATTTAATTCAGGATGTTCTCTTGGCACTGTTGAAAACTTTTTCTTGATTCGGTTCAGAAAATTCCAATAATTTGTGTTTGTTCTGTTCTCAAGATATTTTTTTTTCTCAATTCCTGCAAAGATTTTGCCCATAATCAATTCTAGATTCTGGGGATTTTGTTTAGCATACTAACTCACCGAATCTAAATATGAACCATTCTAGATTTAGATTCTTACTTTTAGAATATTCAGTCCAGAATCTTAAAAGGATCCAGTTCAAAAAAACATACATTTTTGCCTCAATGTCTTTGAAACTGGTTTAAAAAGCTGACAACATACTGGTTGAAAACCCTTCAGAATTCTGGCTCGAAAATAAAACATAATGCAGATCTCAATTTATACTTGTTTTGTTATTCTTTATTCATTTCATTTATTTAGTTAACATCTTAATAGAGAACACTGAATCAACAATTTCACGCATGTTATTCTTTATATATTCAAAATCTAACAAAAAACAGGATTTGAAAAAAAATGTGGAATTTTGATTAGAAGTGGAAAAAGTCCTGTACATTGAGTTTTTTTTATTTATTTTAAAAAATAATAATAATAGGAAATGAGTAATGTTCAATGTTGTTTACACTTATTTTCCAAAGTTTATAATTGTGTCCCGCATTGAAGTCTAAAATATCTGGTCACTTTGGTTTATCTGAAAATCACATTTTGCATGCAATAAATAGTTACATTTGCTTGTTACATAATATGTTAATTAATCCACGTAGGAGCCGTAGTGAAATAACGAACTTGATGCGTTTTAGTTTTTCAGAAAATAGCGTTATCGCCATAAAACCCCGTCAGACAGAGCGCACAGAACTTGTTCCAAGTTTATCACCCTTCATTCAAGAAGTCCAGATGACCTAGTGTTAGCGCACTAGATTATCACTCAGAAGGCACGAGTTCGAATCCCGATGTATTTTTTTGTGTTGTTTCTGTGGTTATTTTTATATTGCAGTAAAACATCAGCAAGTTAAAGTACAGCTGAAGTGATGGTCATTCCTGGTGTACACTTCACGCATTGAACTGTGAACTTGTTCAGCAAAAGTGCACCAAATGGGAGCGACTTGGTGCGCTTTGACAGAGCAAATTCATGGCTTTCTTCGATCAAAATAATTTTGAAACACATCACTACTGTTGTCTCATTGGAATCTATGTATGAACGCGTGAGGACCTTGATTCAATACATATGCATGGTGATGATAAGCATAATTTGTATCCAAAATACCAAGAACTATATTTTTCGATTTAGGTTCAGTCAGATTGAACTGAGTGCTTCGTATTTTTAAATAAAATCCCAATACATCGATAATTTTTGATGATTTACTTGTATATTAAATATCGGGTTACTTATTGGACATTATTAAACGCATGTGAGCGAAAAAAAAAAATTAGTCGTCCGCGATCATATAGTACACGATAAGACTTCAAAGTCGAATATCTCGAGATAAAGTTTTTGGCACTTGATGCGCTTTAGCAGAATCCCGACCATTTGTCCATTTAATCCAATTGCAAAGTAGGGTAAAAGCACCGGTTTTGGCCATAGCAACAATTTTAGACATAGTGTATCCACTAAGGTGGCTCAAAAAATCGGTTCCGCTCCACAGCTCATTCAATTCTAGATCAAGTTCTGAGTGCCCTCCAGAAATTTGAATCCATTTGGATGAACTGCACAAGTTTGCATGGGAATTACTATGGGAAAAACAAACAATTCATTCAAGCGGTCATACCGTTAGCCCATGTGCTCTTGAGGGTTAGAATTAGAGCTACGCTGATACTATTAGATACATTCGACAGCTACAACTTTGCTGAAGACCGTAATCAAATCGGACGCCTCAGTAATCAGTTATTAGACGCAAACACAATAAATCATAATTGAAAAAGTATGCATATAACATTCACAAAACAACATACAACATACAGTGAAACCTCCGTGAGCCGATATGGAAGGTACCACTATCGGAGGGAAATAGCGATTCATGGATCAGAAATCCTTTTTTTTATTTCTTTATTAGTATCATTCCAAACATTACATTCATTTCTTATATATAGGTGTTCTGTGTTATTAGACAACACTATCATCCTAATTTGGTAAAACAAATTCAAGATTTTATTAACATTTTGTTAACAACATATGTATTACATTTCATTTGCCGTAGCAGTTCAGATTTTTTACTGGTGTATTGATTTCACCTGATAATAAGAGAAAAAAAACACGCTTTCAATTTACTTAACCTAATTTAACGTATATAAATAACGCATTAATCGTGGCAATAGAATATTGTAACGATTTTTGCTTGAAATTATTAATTATTTTATTTGACATTTGTTTGTAACTTGCAGGCCGTGTTACTCCCAGCCTAGATGAGACCCCCGTCTCCAAGCCTCAGGGTCGGCGCTTCGCTCGTGACACTCCGCGAAAGAAAACACTTACAGATCGGCTCTAGTAAAACTCCCTCTATTTCGTGGTCTATGTGCACACTTATATTTCCACTTCCTTGACGTCCTACTTCCTGTTCTACTCCTGACCCTCTACTAATCTTTCCTTCTCTTTACTTGCGTCCGTCCTCAACACCGGACGACGCCTCCCACTTTCTTATTCTATCCTACCTTACAATTCCTTCACTTCTTCGGGGCCCCGCGCACTGCAGCACCTTCTCCACTCCTCTGTCGACCGCTTAAACTTCTCCTTCTCTCCTGGCCAGGGGCGGATGAATGGTCCTTCACTACTCTCCTGCTTCGGCTGCAGCCTCTCGTGGACCTCCTGCCTGTCCCGTGCGCCCCTCGAGTGTGGTGACGGACTCGAGGCTTCAGTGATCCGTAGATTCACTGGGAAACCTGGGTTTTGTGGCGCACTTGAAGGTCGAACTTCAGGGGTTTAGGGACACACTACAGGTTCTTCGGTAACGATTTTGAATGAAAACCGCGATGGCGATTTCAAATTAAAACCGCGAGGTCCTATGGACATGACGAGGATGTAAAATGGTGGAAATTAGAAGCGGTACGGTCGGGCTAGGTTCGGGGTTATTTGAGGCCGGAAATTTACCTGGATGTCCAGTTTCACTATCACTTCCTTTCTCCTTTCTTCAAATTATCTTCTCGCTAAAACTTCTCCAAACTTTTTCTTATAGCTTTGTGACTTTAACTTTTTCCAAAAAGCACTACTGCTGTCTTCAACGATCACCAGGCTTATGAAGTGGCTTGCTGGTGAACGTTGACCCCGAACCTTTGGCCGTTGACCCATGTCCATCGATGACGTAATCCACCTCATCATGGCCACCCATTTCGCCACCCCCATGGCCGCCCATTCGTGTGGTTTAGCGCCGCCCTGGTGGTAACTAGTGGCACTGCCGTCGTCCTGATATAGGGTGGAGCTGTGTTGGCTGCGTTCGTGGGAGCTTTCGGGACATCTTACTTAAACCTATCTACAAACGTTTTCTTTTTATCTCTACAATACATTTACGAAAATAAACGCGACAAATCTCATCAACACTAGACATCACACTGACACTGGTTACACTCTCCCCCCGCTCGGGTAAAAAAAATATTAGTGGAACTAATATTTTTTTAATTTACACACTCAACACTCTGACAACTTAACACGTACCTCTGAACCTGAAATTCACAAACTTCGTTGACAGACACTTATTTTTTTACAATGAAATAGACAAAATCTTGACACACTGCTCCACTCCTTCAATTTCAAAAATCCACCTGGGTAAGAGAGCATTTTATTTTAGCATATACATGGGACGGGGTCATAAGGTATCATCGTTGACTTAGCCAACTCCACGCAATTTAAAGGTTCAACCTTCTACTGACCATCACCGTACTAAGACTCCGGTCTCCAACGTACCCAAGATACTATATTTCATTGACCAACATTGATGAGAAACAATTTAAAAATATTTACAACAAATTAAAAAAATACCTATCACCAAATAAAAATGTTGCCTATACAACTTTAAAAATACTACACAATCTACAATTGAAACTACATGCAAAATAATCAAACTAAATCCCGGAATTATTATTTACAAAAACAACGTTGCAGAGATACCCTCTACTATGGTACGAAACATTTCGTTTAGTATTTTGCAATATTTCTCAGTGTCGGAGTTCACTGTCGATCGGCCGATCTACTATTATATACGCGCGTTATCGTTATCATGATCAACTGTGTGCTGTTCGGGAAGATCGAGCTATACTTATGGACTGCATATGTGGCTATTGTTAGGACGTGGTAAGTATCCAATGTGGTTCTAGTTAGGATAAATTTGTGAAAACAGGCATTTTAGAGCTTTTTTATCATTTTAATGACATTTCGTCGACGAAAGTTTGGCCAAATGATCATTTTGATGGTTCAATTTTCATAAAAAGGCCTAGTTTTCCAGGTTTATTCCTGACTAGAAGCTCATTGTGGTGCTTGCCATGAGGCATGATTCCAGGTAAGTACCTTTAATTGTACTGTGCACCGTCAAACTATTGTGAGCGATTAATTGGTTATCCTAAATTTGTTTGTCTATTGATGTGTTTCCTACAATTATTGTGGTAAGAGTTTATGTGGCTCGATCTTGCCTACCCCATGCTCTATGGATATACTATTTTCCATGCTCACTCTCATCTACCACTAACATAGCAACCTTAGACTGGTCCATTTACAAGGAAGCTAGCTAAATGATAAAACGTACTTTGCATTTGAATACATATTTAATTCTATAATTTCCAACACTTTCCAACACGGTTTAAAACAAACAAATTAAAAACAAAAAGAGAAAATAACACATAAAATTTTACTTCACAAAATTATTAAAATATTCTACGGTTTCCTAGGATTTTTGAATGGATGCGATGCCTCGTTCGTTAACGATGGGCATTGATGAATGAATGCATCTGCAGCTGCACACATTTGAATGTGTCCGTTTGTTCCATCCTCGAATTGAGCTTATGCGAATGGTATCTGACGTGACTTCCTGATGAGGATTTTACGGAAAACCTGTCGTCAACCGATTCGACCGCTCGATTCTCAGGAACAAGACGTACCATGGAGAAATTGTTGACTACGCCTTTAAATCTGCCGATGAAAAGACGCCGAGAGATTTGCCATTCATATCGGAGACTTCGTATGAGCTGGTACCCTTTTTGGCAACAATGATGCAGGGAGTGTAGACTGGGCCGAGCTTGGCGTTGTAGTCGTGCCCAGCTGAGGATTGTCGGAATGACCTCTTATACACTCGCTGTCCTACATCGAATGTTGGTGAGTACCTCTTGTGCCGTAAATCGTACTGCCTTTTCGTACTCTCGTGTGTCCTTTTTAGGTTTTCTACAACCATCTCCCACACCTTTTTGGACACACCTCTCATCTTCTCCATGCGATCTTCATCGCTGAGTTCCTCGTTACTCTCTAAACGATGATCAGATCCACGAGTCATGATCTCATTTCCGAACACGATTCGATGTGGAGAGAATTTGGTTGACGAGTGAACTGTGTTGTTCAACACGTATTCCATCTCCGACACTTTAGTGTCCCACAGACGTTGATCTGATCGGACGTATGACCTGATCATCGCGTTGATTGTACGGTTCAAACGTTCCGCAGGATTCGCCTGACTCCTGTGACGAGCATTCGTCCAGTGTTGAATCTCGTACTTTTTTAACAGACCTTGGAACTCTTTCGACAAGAACGTTGTTGCATTGTCGGAAATCAGATATTGGGGCACCGACAACTTTCGCAGCCACAACTCTTCCACGATCTTGCACAGACTAGCGGACGAGATCTTCTTCACCGGGACAAGCAGGCAATACTTAGAGAAAATGTCAAGAATGACCAATAAGTGTGCATTTCCCTGCTTGCTCCGGGGTAAAGACTGAATGTAGTCCATACAAATGATCTGGAACGGTTTGGTTGCGATCCGTTGTTGGCCCATTTGAGGTGCAGTAGAAATTGTCGACGGTTTGTTTTCTTTGCACGAAACGCAGTTGCTTATATACTTTTTTAGGTTGGTACTCATTCGAGGCCAGTAATACCGCCTTTTGAGTTTTTCCACACATTTTTCGAAGCCGATGTGCAAGTTATCATCGTGCTCCTGCTTCATGATTTGTGGACGAGATGATTCTGGGACGCATTCCTTCCACTGGAAGCTGTAATCCAGGACATCTGATCGGGCTGACACAAGTTTGTACAATTTGCCACCGTCTATTCGGAAATCCATATAATTTTCGGGAGCTTCTTCGACAGCATTGTACAAATTTTTGTACCACTCGTCCTCATCCTCTACTTCTAGAGCTTCGATTGATCGGGAAAGGGCATCCGGTACAATGTTGTCCTTCCCTTTCCTGTGTTTCACTTCCATGTCGTATTGCTGTAGCGTAATACTCCACCTGCTCAGACGTGAAGATGACCTCCATTTGGCCTTCATTATAAAGGTCAAAGCTGATGAATCGGTCATTAGAATAAAGTGTGTGCCCTCAATGTAGCACCTGAATTTATCAATGCAGCGTAAGGCGGCTAGTCCCTCCTTTTCCGCTGCATGATAGTTCAGTTCTGCGCCCTTTAACTTCTCGGAATGGTACGCAATCACCCTTTCCTCCCCATTCTGGACCTGCGTAAGAACTCCAGCGATTGCCGTGTCACTTGCGTCTGTTTGGACACAAAAAGGCAGACTAAAGTCTGGGTTGGCCATCACAGGCGCTGATATCAGCCTCTCTTTAATGGCCTTAAAAGCTTCATTTGCTGCGTTGTTCCACTGCACTCTCTTCGGCTTGTTTTTAAGCAAATCGGTGAGAGGTGCAGTGAGTTCACTAAATTTATCGATGAACCTACGGTAGTAGTTGACCATACCGAGGAATCGCCTTAATGAACGCACCGAGTTTGGGACCTCAAAACCCAATATCGCTTGGACTCGATCTGGGTTAGGTCTAAGACCTGCTCGGGATAAAATGTAGCCCAAATAGGGCAGTTCTTGGCAGCAAAAGTTAGACTTCTCAAGGTTTATGTAGAGATTTGCCTCCTTGAGACGTCTCGCAAGTTCTCGCAGTTTTTGGATATGATCCGCAAACGTATGACTGGCCACTACAATATCATCCAGATATACAAAAATGAAGGGTTCCAGGGCACCATACCCTAAAACACGGTCCATAAGTTTGCTTAAGGTGGCTGAGCTGTTTACCAGTCCAAACGGTAAACGTGTGAACTGATATAGACCCTTCCCTGGGACTGAGAATGCCGTAAATTTACGAGATTCTTGCCCCAAGGGCACCTGTAAAAAGGCTTGGGATAGATCTATAGTGGACAGATACTTAAATGGTCCTAAATGGCTTAAAATGCGATTTTGGTGGGGGAGGGGGTACGCATCCCTTTTTGTGCGCTCGTTGAGCTTTCTAGCATCAAGGCACAACCTTACTTCTTCGCTATCACGTTTCTTTACTGGCACTACAGGTAGAGCCCAGTCAGATTCAGAAGGTTCGATGATGTTGTCTTGGAGCATTTTGTCGACGGAATTATGAATTTTCTTCTGTATTTCTGGACTCCAGGGGTACGGATTCTTCCGAACAGGTTCCGCTCCCTGAAACTCCTCCTTAAAATCTATACGGTGTTCAATAAGATCCGTCTTTCCAAAATTCCCAGGACTGGCTACCAAGAACAACTTTTTCACCTCCTCTAACTGTTGAACCTGCTCTTCGCTCAACTGTTCTTCTTCTTCTAGATCCCTGTTAGTGTCTTCGTCAACGGACTCGACAGACTGGCTAAACGTCGGACGAATCCCAAATTTTCGCCAAAAATCGTACCCTAGGATGCATCTACGATTGAGTTTTGGAGCAATCACTACGGGTAAGATCTTCGTTTCACCGTTGAAACTAATTGGAATGTCTGCTGAACCAATCACCTCTAACCTTTCTCCAGCTGCTGTTCTCAGATTTGTGTTCGTGGGTTTAATTTTCAGTTTTAATGAACTAATCAGCCTCCTACTTCCTACACCTAATACAGTCCTCTCCGCACCGCTGTCTAACAAACCTAACACAGAAATACCTAGAATCTCAACCTTCGCAAATGGTCTCGGATCGTTGCTCAGCGTGACAATGGTTGCGATCTCTTTACTTCCCGAGTTCTCACCGAGTACCTGCTCATAGCCGAGTTGGTTCAGTATTTCTGGAGGTTCTGACGCGACAATTTCGTGAGGACTTTCTACGTTATTTGGGAGACTGACTTGCCTCACTGAGCAGTCTCGTGCATGTTTTTTGATTGACAGTAAGGGCAGTTTTTCAATGTGAATCCAGGGAATCCACATTTGAAACAAAACATATGTTTCTCCTTAGGACATTCCTCAAAACTGTGATCATATTCATGGCAGTTGAAGCAAATGCCCTTCTTAATTGGAATGTAAGCCTTGACAATACGCTGTAAGGCACTACTTCCACTCGGTCCCGGAGTTGGACTTTTCTGTCTATGGGGATTGTGAGTTTTGTTATCTGATTTCTCAGATTTCTTGTACTCATCCCTTTTTTGGTTTTCTTCACCCGAACTGCGCTGCTTCCAATAACCTTTCTGCCCATTGCCTTTATTGAAATTCTGCCTGAAATTTCCCGATTCCTTCCTCCTATCTGGTTCATTTTTGTTGTATCTATCCGGTCTATTTGGGAAATTCTGTCGGTGGTAATTAATCTCATCTACCCGAATTGGCCTATTATTAAAGAATCTTTCATTTCGCTGGTATAGTTGCCAGTTGATCGCATCAAACTTCTTACCGAATTCTTTCATTTTAGCTACGTCGGTCACGTTGGCAGCAAGCATGGCGATACGCACATCCTCACGCGTATTGCGAAAGAGCACATCAAACTTGCGCCTATCATCCCAGGGGTTGGACATACCTCGGAAAATACGGACCATGTCCAAGTAATAGTCTTGAAACTTTTCCTTGGCGCCCTGTTTCCGATTATACGCCTGTCTTTCGTAGACGTAATCGATGTCAATCGGTAAGAATTCGTTTTTAAGTTCGCGAACTAACACTTTCCAAGACCCTAATTCGTAATCACCATTCACCTCCATGAACCAAGCTCTGGCTTTGTTAGTGAACAGGTGATGAGCACTCTGAAACAGTTCATCTTCAGAGAACCCTTCTGAACGAGCATTGAACTCAACCTCCTTCACAAACTCATTCAGGCGTTTACCGTTGTCCATGCCGTCATACCGAATCGTCCATTTATGCACCGGCAAACGGTTGCTATTTACTTTCGACCATTCTCTCTCTGACGATTTCGGTTGGCTAGGATCAACCACTACTTTTCTTGGTTCTGCTAACTGCTCTGAACTATCCATTGAACTGTTCCTGTCTTTCAACCACTCCAGAAAATCTGTCGGCTTTGGCTGAGAAGATTTTGGTGGAACCTTCTCAGTTTCGCCTAAGTGGGTGCTGTTGAACGTTTTGGCTTGTTGTTCTTGTATCGCTTGTTTTGGTTGCTTAGCCTCCAAAACTTCGATACGTTGAAGCAACTGGCTGACTACTTCTAACAATTGCTTGTTTTCGGCGGACAGCTTTTCCTGTTCTTTCTTCAACTTTTCTACATTTTCGTCTTCCTCAAGATTTCCTTCAACGGCATTTTCATTCTCATCTACTCTTTGCGTCATTCTACGCTCCTGTTCTCCTACATTCTCATCTCCATCTAAGTTGACTAGCTCTTCTATTTCTTCTTCAAGCTGTTGATTTCCTTCAACTAACTCGCCTCTCATACGATTTAAACTTTCGTTTACAATCGCTAACTCGGCTGCTCTAATCTCCGGGAGATGTGAGGTAGCAGAAAAGTATGTGTTTAACAATCGCAAGCACTCTCCAGCAATTACAGCCAGGCTATTCATACACTCTTCGCTCAACTCCCGATCTTTCAATCTTTCCATACGAAATAGAATGTGAAATAACCTGCTCTTGAAAACCTGGTCTGGAGCTTTCTTCGATCGTCTGTTCTCCAAAAACGCCTTGATCGAATTCAATTTATCGTCACATGTTTCTAACTCTTCAACAACATTTACTTTGGCAAAATCGTATGTAACATTTGACTGACTATCTTCTTCTTTCAGACGACTACGCAACGCTCTCTCCAAACTAGCGCGAGGTGCGAGTTTGTCCATACGACGGATTATCAACTCATGTTCGAGTTCATCCACGGTGAGGTGGGCAGTATTCAACGTACTGTACTGTGCACGCAGCACTGACATCTCCATGATTGCAGCTCTATCCACCGGAAATCAGTAGAATTAAATTAAAAAGAAACCTATTTCAGCACAAAGCTGTAAAATTTGAAAAAAAAAACCTAGTTTTGTAAACGCTTTCGTTTTTCGAAAGCTAAATTAATTTGAAAAAGTACCTAAAATCTGTTCACGCTTCTTAGCAAAAGCTCTAAATAATTTGAAAATCCTAGAAAAATGCTGACCAAGTCTAATTGGTTCACTCGGTTAAAAATTGAAATATAGTTCCTAGATTTGCTCGGTGTTTCTCTACACTCTTCTCCGAAACACACAGGTCAAGATAACTTCCGGAATTCTATCGCAAAATTTTACAAATTACTCCGATTCTGTTTTAAATTCGTTCTCAACAATGATTGGTAGCTATCTTGCCACTTGGGACTTCCAAGACCTCCGTTATGGTAACAATGATTACAAGTTCTGAACAACTCCAAAGTAGTTCGTGACGTCAATTCCGTAAGTGACTTCGGGATGTTTTCCCAGAGACCTCCGCAAAGAAAAGTTATCAGAATCTAAAGTGTTTCCCTAGCACGGAATGCCAAAGACAATTCACGTTGGGTGCCAAAGTGTAACTTGCAGGCCGTGTTACTCCCAGCCTAGATGAGACCCCCGTCTCCAAGCCTCAGGGTCGGCGCTTCGCTCGTGACACTCCGCGAAAGAAAACACTTACAGATCGGCTCTAGTAAAACTCCCTCTATTTCGTGGTCTATGTGCACACTTATATTTCCACTTCCTTGACGTCCTACTTCCTGTTCTACTCCTGACCCTCTACTAATCTTTCCTTCTCTTTACTTGCGTCCGTCCTCAACACCGGACGACGCCTCCCACTTTCTTATTCTATCCTACCTTACAATTCCTTCACTTCTTCGGGGCCCCGCGCACTGCAGCACCTTCTCCACTCCTCTGTCGACCGCTTAAACTTCTCCTTCTCTCCTGGCCAGGGGCGGATGAATGGTCCTTCACTACTCTCCTGCTTCGGCTGCAGCCTCTCGTGGACCTCCTGCCTGTCCCGTGCGCCCCTCGAGTGTGGTGACGGACTCGAGGCTTCAGTGATCCGTAGATTCACTGGGAAACCTGGGTTTTGTGGCGCACTTGAAGGTCGAACTTCAGGGGTTTAGGGACACACTACAGGTTCTTCGGTAACGATTTTGAATGAAAACCGCGATGGCGATTTCAAATTAAAACCGCGAGGTCCTATGGACATGACGAGGATGTAAAATGGTGGAAATTAGAAGCGGTACGGTCGGGCTAGGTTCGGGGTTATTTGAGGCCGGAAATTTACCTGGATGTCCAGTTTCACTATCACTTCCTTTCTCCTTTCTTCAAATTATCTTCTCGCTAAAACTTCTCCAAACTTTTTCTTATAGCTTTGTGACTTTAACTTTTTCCAAAAAGCACTACTGCTGTCTTCAACGATCACCAGGCTTATGAAGTGGCTTGCTGGTGAACGTTGACCCCGAACCTTTGGCCGTTGACCCATGTCCATCGATGACGTAATCCACCTCATCATGGCCACCCATTTCGCCACCCCCATGGCCGCCCATTCGTGTGGTTTAGCGCCGCCCTGGTGGTAACTAGTGGCACTGCCGTCGTCCTGATATAGGGTGGAGCTGTGTTGGCTGCGTTCGTGGAAGCTTTCGGGACATCTTACTTAAACCTATCTACAAACGTTTTCTTTTTATCTCTACAATACATTTACGAAAATAAACGCGACAAATCTCATCAACACTAGACATCACACTGACACTGGTTACATGTTCCAACGTTTCAACACTGGATATTCTATGTCACTCATTGGTACTATACCAGGGAGGAAGCTTCAGAATCATTTTCAAATTTTTATTTTGAATTCTCTGCAGAGCTTTTTCCTGGTATTACAACAGCTAGTCCATATTGGTACAGCATACAACATTCTTCCTTCCTTCTGGCGTTACGTCCCAACTGGGACAAAGCCTGCTTCTCAGATTAGTGTTCTTATGAGCACTTCCACAGTTATTAACTGAGAGCTTTCTTTGCCGATTGACCATTTTTGCATGTGTATATCGTGTGGCAGGTACGAAGATACTCTATGCCCTGGGAATCGAGAAAATTTCCTTTACGAAAAGATCCTCGATCAGTGGGATTCGAACCCACGACCCTCAGCATGGTCATGCTGAAAAGCTTCGCGTTTACCGCTACGGCTATATGGGCCCCACAGCATACAACATGGCTGGCCTGAAAATTTGTTTGAATATTAAAAACTTAATCTTAAGCCAAAGTTTTGATTTTCTTTTAAAAAGGGGATAGAGACATTTTATATATTTATTACATTTGGCTTGAATGTCCTCTATGTGATTTTTGAAAATTAAATGCTTATCTAGCATGAGTCCTAGATACTTAACTTCATCTGACCAATTTATTGGAACCCCTCTAATCGTGACAACATGTCTACTTGAAGTTTTAAATAAGGAGCTTTTGGTGTATGTGGGAATATTATTAGTCGAGTTTTAGAAGCATTAGGAGGAATCTTTCATTTTTGCAAGTATGAAGAAAAAATATCCAAACTTTTTTGCAATCGACTACAGATGATACGTCCTTTGACGGAGAGGCCTGTGTCATCCGCAAACAAGGATTTTTTACATCCCTGAGGTAAATCAGGTAAGTCAGATGTGAAAATATTGCATAATATTGGTCCCAAAATGCTGCTTTGAGGAACACCAGCTCCTACAGGAAGTCTTTCAGACCTGGAGTTCTGATAATTAACCTGAAGTGTACGATTTTATCAGAAATCCTTTGGAACAGCTTACGAGGGACCATCACAGTAACCATTTAATTTTGTTTCTAGTATGCCTCCATGAGTCATGTGCTACCTTTTGGACCAGAAAATACAATGTTGTCTGTTTAAAAGAATTATGTACACTGTTCAAGAGTTTCAGTTTGAAAAAAAAAAACAAAAACTAATTACAGAGACTTCCGATTTGAAAACGGTCTTCGACAAAACCGTAGCTGATAAATGTATCTGATTCAGAGATGACCTGATTTTAGCAGCCCCTTTTTCAAAACGTTTTTCAGCTTTCATTCAAAGTTTAGCAAATTATCAATGTCCTTTCTTTACTATATATGCATATTCATTGGTACCGTAATCCGGGGTAACATTGATCAGAATATTTTTGAATATTTTTTAAATATTTAATTTGCAAATGCAAATGTTGCACGTTTTATATTTTTAAAACAAGTACTGCCACCCATAGCTCGCGACTTTATACTGTATTTTGTTTTTTGAAAGAAATAAGCATGTTTAAAAAAATGTTTTAGGCGGTTTTTTTATTTAACTGATATGGGGTAACATTAATCACCTACGAAAACAACGTTTGGTAATATTTAAAATGTAGTTACTTAATTAAATCATGACTTCTGATGCCGAATATGAAGGCCAAATACTTACAAGTCATTTACTTTTTGAGATATTTGAAAAATAAAAACACCTCGGACCGCGGAATACGCCTAAAGGTAGGCAATTTCCTAAGAAAGTTCTACATTCTTTACATTAATTCGTTAATGTTGCCTAACTGAACATTCTCATCACAGTTTTGACATCGGAATCGTTTTCGGCGATGTTATTTTTAGTGAGAACCGCATTTTCCTTGCTCATATTGCATGCATAACTTATGTGAAACATGAATCTTCGGTAGTGTTATACTTATCCATTGAAATCGTTGTTTCGAAAAATTGATAAATTTACGCATGAAGTAAACGCAACTTTCACAGAAATGTTAATGTTCAATAGCTTATGAACATAAGCAGGAGAAGCGCAATTAATGTTTTGGAAATGTTCCATTAATAAATGATGATACGAACTTTTTACGAGATGAGCCATTTCGATTAATGTTACCCCGCTGATCAATGATACCCCGGATTACGGTACTTGCTTTTCTGGAACGGTGAGAATCAAAAGTTCTCTTTAAATGGGGCTGACAAAGTCGGGTCATCAGTACTGAAGTGCCTAGAATTGAATGAGTGGGTTGGAGCAAAAACGATATTTTAACCACCCTAATGCTTCCGGTTGCCGTATTGCACGTTATAATAGTTATCAGTATAAAAATTAGTTTGTCCTATGATGTTATAGCGCCATGTTACAATTTAAAAATACAATGCAATACATATGTGTCTTATGTTTAATTTCTAGGTTCCTATTAATATTTATTTTTTTGCAGGGTTTCCTCCATAAACTCCGTCGAGCCTCAAAGCTTAAGCTTCTGCGCCGGTTTAAAGTTGGTCGAGTCCGGATGTGTTGAGGATGTATTGCAAGTTGGTTTCCATCTTAGTGGGATTGTGTGGACCTATCCACCAAATCCCAATCAACGACAGTCATCTTCATCCGGGCCAACGTCAGCATCGAACAGCAATCGACATGACATGCCGTACCAGTTTCCCGGCATCAATAATAGTCACCAGCACAACTATATTGGAAACAATAATCATCATCATAATCCCCATAATCATCGGCCTTTGACTCCCCCGCCTTTACACCAGGCACCGTTAGCCCCAGGGCCTCCCATGCCACCAGGTGGGCCGGTTATGTTTCCGCCACCCCCGGGAATCGCACAACCAGTACCACCACAATATAACAATAATCCAAATATTGATCGCGATGGATTTAACAATATTTCAACCTCGTCATCTTCAGGCCAGGCCAACATGGAAGAGAACAAAAAATTCAAAGTGTCAGTCAGCTTTGATAGGTGAGTGCGAGTAATCCTGTAAGCGCAAAAAGAGTGTAGCCTTCTGGCATCAGAGAGAATGAGTGATTGAGAGGGTGTCCTATAGGTACTGAATGATTGTATGGGCGAACAAACTGTAGCATACGAGAAATAGATTCCATATAAAAAACCGATTCGTTCTACCGCCGATTTCCGAAGAGTCTGCCTATTGGTAGCGGAAGCGCAGAGGAAAAACAATTTGACATACGTGGCTAAGCATGGCACATATCTATCAAATTGACAGAAACTCAATATGTTTACGACAGTAGTGCTGCAAACGATATATGATCTGCGTTATTTTTTTTTTTCATTTAGTTCTATCTGATTGAACCGGTAAACCACACATTACAAGTTAAACAACAATCGCAACAATTTTCAACTTCAATGCTATGTGGATAAATAATTTAAAAATCCAAAAACAATCTGGTATCCCAATCGCCTCGTAAATAATACCATGCGGTGTTTATTTTATTACAATTTAGTTTCCTGGGATCAGGAGAGACAGAGAATGTGCATTTTTCATGATGTCCCTTATGTGGGGTAACATGCAACACGCTGTGCTACCTAAAGGGCAACTATCTAAAACATAACCAATATTGTGTAGTTTTTCATCATTCAATAAATTGCTACAATAAAAGCATGACAATAATCAGAAATAAGGTACTTTACTCTTTGATAACTAATTATTATTGATTGAATTTTGAGTATTTAATCTATTTGGTTGAAAAACCGATTGATTTTGTATTGGGTGTCCACGTGAAAATTAATGTTTGTTATCTGTTTATGCTATGACTTGAAATAACCTTGGCCTTTTGATGTAGCTATCATATATATCTGCACGAAAGTTTTCAATGGAAGATTTGCAAATTACCATCAACACAGATGTTTGAAATTCATCATAGTTTGCGCAAAGAAAAAAAAAATTCCAATCATAATGCGCTTTATGCAACTTTTCTAATATTTTGTACCTACACGTTACATGTACCTAATTGTTGTTTGAGATACAACAGTTTTGTCGTAATTGTACACATAAATGTTCACTTTCGCTTATTCATGTGGTTTTGATGATAAATGGCAAGAAACATCTAGCAATAGAGATAGAAATTGCTGTTGCAATATATTCCACCAGAGTAGTCAAAGACGTTTTTAAATTGAGTCTTTAAACGTAAAATTAACAAAACTTGTATCTACTTCTTTTGTACACTATTCTCTAACTGATAGCAAATACCTAGAATTACTTTTTTTATCCTTTGTACGATTTTTAGTCTTGTTTTTATTCATTCAAACGTGTGACAAGATTTTCACCTCCAGCAAACCAACTCAAGTACTTGCCAAAATCATCTGTTTTATGTCTAAGATTTATAACTGTTGTAATAAATTAAAATAATTTTACTTAACGCTACCGAAAACGTCAATTCGGTTACTTGTAAATGTGTTGCAATAAGCTACCCCCATTTGATGGTACTTCGTAGTTATTCATATGGGTCGTATGGTTCGTTTGGCAATTGCGAAAAACATTGAATTTGATCCAATTCCTTCCATTAAGGTAAAGATGAATCGAAGCCAAACCTCAAATTTTCAAGACCACGAATCTGGAGAATCGAACATCCGTTTAAGCTGAAAACCTAATCGATTGGTAACTTGGGGATCGTTCAAATATTACGTAACGCAACAGGGGGAGGGAGGGGGTATTGCATAGTGTTACGGTCCATACAAAAATTTAAAATTTTCCATACAAAAGCTGTTACGTGGGGGTGGGAGGGGGTCTAAAATTGACAAATTTTGCGTTACGTAATATTTGATTGAACCCTTGTTGGTGGTGAGCAATCGATTATGTTTTCAGCTCAAACGGATGTTCGGCTCTCCAGATTTGTGCTCTTGAAAATTTGATGTTTGGCTTCGATTCATCTTCACCTCAACCCGTATAGGCCTGAGTGAAAGAAAACATACCAAAACTCCCACCGCTCAGCGAATACTTAACTGATTTCAATATTGTTTTGTCAGTATACTTAGTATACCCAGTTTCTGAAGATAGCCGAAAGAATTCGGGAATGTTTCTGTGGCCGGAGTTATTTCGGTGGGTCACTGGGTCAGGTAAAGTGAAAAGGGATCTGTTCTTTTGTGCCCCTGTAGTTAGGTAAATTTCAAATCACAGATATTTTTCGGGATCCGCTGTACACCATAATGTAAAAGAATTTTAAGAAGAACGCATCAGTGTAAACCGTTTGAGAAACAATAGATTTGGGAAATCATGTTTCCTGCATTTGATTGATCCTACAAATGACCATTTTGGCTTCCCAGGTACTTCTCAAATTTACTACTATCTAAACTGCTTTGCCAAGCTTTCAGGGCCATTCCCAAGTATCCTCTAGCCCACTAATTCACCTTTTTGGCCTTATAGGGCTATTATTGGCAAATGATGCCCTACATTAGTTAGTTAAGAAATAGCCTTATATTAGCACGCAGGGCGAATTAAACTGCTATTTGGTTACTTGGGCTATTTGATTATTTCCGTTTTTTTTCAAAAGTGTGTCTAACGCCAAAGATTTTTCTTCTTCTTCTTGGCATTACGTTTCCAAGAGCCTGCTTCTTATCTCATCCGTGTTCAATGAGCACTTCCACAATCATGTACTGAGAACTTTATTTGCCAAAGTTGCCATTTTCGCGTTCGTATATCGTTTGGCAGGTACGATAATACTCTATGCCCAGGGAAGTCAAGGAAATTTCCATTACGAAAAGATCCTGGACTGACCGGGAATCGTACCCAAACACCTTCAGCATGGCTTTGCTTTGTAGCCGCGGACTCTAATCCCTAGGTAAAGGTAGGCCCCCAGTGTCAAAGATATGCTACGTTATTGAAAAAAAAGAAGAAACATCATATCTTATGACGCATCTTATGGTTCCAGATATTCGTGCTTATTCTGCGCGGCGTGTGAGTCGAGAAGAGTCGCTCTCACCGCGAGTGACGTGAGACGACTAATGTTAATCAAATGGGAGCGAGTCGACAATTGTCACCTCATTCGACTCGTGTCACCTCACACGCCGCGCAGAATAGGCACGATTACCATACCACTGCAGTGTCTTCTTTTTTAAATTGTGCCAAACGACTGTATGACAAATAGCATTATGCCAAACGGGTTATACCATATTCATATGTTGTTTTATGGTTTTAGTACCGTCAAATGAGGTAACTTGAAACAAATCGTATTGTAATTTATTACATCTGTTTTAATATTCAATAGTGTATAAAGGTAGTAATCCAATAATACGTAGTAAAAATCACTTTAGGAAACACTGAATGTTTAAAATTTGCATTCATATAGCTTCAAAGTAGAAAAGTGTTGTTACCAATGTAATGATATGATTTCTAGACAAACATGTATAAGGGGCAGAATAAACTGCGAATTTAAGCTTCTCACGTGCAGCAAGTAGAGGCAAATAAGATCTACCTGTTAAGGTTGAAAGTTTTCTCAGATTAGTCGAATTGTGCCTATTGTGAACGGGTAAGCTTCCGGTTGGAATGGTTAAATTGACACTTTCAACAATAAAGCCTCTGATGATGCAAGGGTGTGCGTCTATACTCATCCAATTATCATAGCAAAGGTTCGTTAAAAAAATACTATTTTACGATAAAAAAAATAACTGGAGCAACTCGAAAGCAATATTTTTTGGAAGTGATATCAAAAATTGTTTGTTCTGCAGAACCAGTGCAGATATCACACTAAAATTACATTTATTTACATTTAGAAATGCAATAGGTTTGACCATGTAGCAACATTGAATAGGTACTACTTAAAACAGTATCTTTCACATTATTTATTGGCAATTTCTCTTACATGTCAGAGTGCAAATGAGTGAGTGTGGTGTTGTGTGGTATCTAAAAATATTGGAATGTTTGCTAATTTTCGAGATTAATGTATATTTTTACATTACCAGGTGCAAAATCACATCAGTGACGTGTAGCTGCGATACTAAGGACATATTCTGGTGTCATCATGTAGTAGCGTTAGCTTTATACAGGATTCGCAATGCAGAAACGGTCAAATTAAGGGTTCCTATTTCAGGTAATATTATTTGCTTTATCATTATTGTCTTTACTGTATCAATGTTTATATAATTTTAGAAACGCTACTGCAAATGAACCGACAACAGTTACAGAAGTTCATTCAATATCTAATCTCAGAGCATCATACCGAAGTTTTACCCACCGCTCAAAGGCTGGCTGACGAAATCCTACAGCAAAGATCAGAGATTAATTCTATATGTGGAGCTCCTGACCCGACGGCTGGTGCTTCGAAAGACGATGATCATTCGTGGCATTTGGACGAGTCTCAAGTTTGTGAAGCTGTCAAGACGTACCTAGGGCAAGGCAGTTACTATTACAGTAGCAAACATTTGAATTCTCTGTTTGGAAAAGTTCGAGAAATGCTGCGAGCACAGGATTCGAATGGTGCAAGAATGCTAACGCTTATAACCGAACAGTTTCTGAACGACCCTAGGTTAGTACTATGGAAAAACCATGGAACGCCAATGACGGAAAAATGTCGTCAATTGTGGGACCAGCTCGGTGCACTGTGGGTTTGTATAGTGTTAAATCCTAAATCCACCCAGACAGAGCGACTTCATTGGAAAGCCCTTTTGGAAAAATGGTCAAAAAGCGAAGTTTGTCCGCAAGAGGATCCGGATTTGAGAACCTCTACGAGGGAAAGCATTCGAGAGCGTTCGAATCGCGAACGAGAACGAGACAGGAATCGTTTCTTTCGAGAAAACAATCTAAGAAATATGATGTATTATAATCAGAACAATGTTCATCCAAATGATCATCATAGAAATTATAACGAAAGGAATATAAACGGACAAGGAAATAACAATATAGGCCACAACAACATTCAAAATGATAATTACGATAGTTCAGAATCGGACTCTGATTCTGATGAAGAAATGGAAGAAAACAATGATGCGGAGAATGGCGAAGGAGAAAATAATGTAAATCCAAACGTTGCTAATCAAGTAAACCCAGATCATATGGAGGAGGATGTTGATCAGGTGCATAACATATTGCAAGACATCAATTTTGGCGTTAACGCTGAAGTTAGCAAACCTGAGGATAATGATTATATGAACCTAATAAATGAGAATAGTAGTCTTAATCCAATTCTCCCGGAAAACGATGATAGTTCCAGAGAGTCTATGGATAATGACGCTCCAATGCCCGGGCCAAGTGGAATTGCAGCAAGTAAAACTATAAAACCGGATAACTTTTTTAGAAATAATCCTTGTATCTGTGGAGAAGAGAAATGCGAGTGTAATCGACCGGTATTTTTCGATGAAATTAAACCTGGGAAATTCTTTGATTGCGAAGCTTCTAACTTCATGGTGACTGAGGATGCCAATCAGGGCTGTGAGCCATTGAAAGTTAATGAACATGAGATATCTACTGTAGAGCTGGAGACTAGCGAGGATAAAAATGAAAAGCACTGTGATATTTTAGAAAAAGGAAATAATTTAAGTTCATTCGAAGATCTTGCTGTGCCTGGACCATCAGGCTTGTCAAGATTATCTCTCGCTCCAGTTTCAACCGCGCCATCGACAACCACGTCTTCAGTGGATTGCAAATGCCACAATGATACAGATGAAATGACTGGTGCATGTACTAGTAATAATACAACAGGTAGTTGCAGTAGCAATGCCGAAAAATCCGACAAGTCTGACAACCTCACTGAAACTAGTCAATCTAATGAAGAAAGACAATCTTCGGTCTTGAAAGATAATGAAGCCAATAAAGTAAACCAAAACGAAACAGAACCAGATGATCCTCAGCCTGGTCCTTCGCGTGCTGCGGATTGCAACGGAAAACGTCCACAACAAGCTGCAAATGATCGCAATAATGATAATAATGGACGGCCCTGCAAACGTCTTAAATTGAACAATGGTAATTGGGTAGGGAAAAATGTCAACAAAACTCCACGTACTATTTTTCACAAAGCATTAGATGCTGTGAACATGACTTGGGATAACGATCATCTCAAGTTCATACTTGAATCAGATAGTTATTCTATTTCGAGCCAAAACTCAGTACAAATTGCTGGATCAAGTAAATCGTTCAGCAATAGCCCAAGTGCAAAGTCTAATTTTAATGCGGTCGGACAGCCGCTGTGGCATGAGCAAATATCAATGACTGCGGCACGAATTGACTCCTTGCGTTCCCATGGTCATATTGAGGCTGCCCTAAGACTTTCCGTTAGCGTTGTAAGAACGATGAGAGAAATTCAAAGAGATGCCCAAGCCCTGTGGCATCGTCATAAACCAAAGATCGCCGATGTTAAAATTATTGAACCGGTGTGCAGCTGTCAAAGTAATCCAATAATTTCTACATCTTCGTCATCATCGTCCTCGTCGTCATCAACGGGAGCATCAAGAAGTAAGGATACAACTTCACAACAAATGCCTCCACCTCCAGTTCCTGGACCGTCATCAAGCTCTTCCACGTCCAGCAGTAACAAAGTTTGTCATTGTCCTGCTCATCAGCACCACATGCAAGTTCCTCACCCACCACCACCCCCTCAGCAATTCCAACAACACCCACAAATGAAAAAAGACTGTTCGAAGTGTCTACAAATAAAATGCTATTATGAGTCGGTCGGCTCCACAGGACATGGTTCAAGTTCGTCGAAACACAATTATTATAACAATATGATCAGGAACAGCCGCGGTGGTATGATTTGCCATTCAGCGAAATGCAATCCGTTTATTCCACCACCAGCCGAAATGTTCCGTAATCCACAGCCACATTGCAGTCGAGATTATCGATACATGAAATTTAATATGCCTCCAACGCAACAGCATCAACATATGCATCATCACCATCACCATCAGCTAGGTGTACCAGCTTTACTAGGTCCTCCTCCTCAAGGTGGACATCATATGCACCCAACTGGGCATCCTATTCCACCACCACCCGCTATGATGCCACCTCAACATGTATCTAATGAACATCCAACAATGCCACCGAAGTGTAATTGCCCAGTTCATAAAGAAGAACGTCACGATTCGCATCAACCTCCTACTGGATCATCTAATATGGCTCCCCCTGTAAATGGAGCCGGGCCAGGTCCATCCTCTTCGTCAGTAAATTTACCGCCTCCTCAGCCACCACCATTGGCGCCATTTCACCCACAAGAAGTACTCCAAAAGCCGCATATGCCATGCTCACAACATGATAAAAATCAGTGCTGTATTAAAAATATATGCTGTAAAATGGTCGCACAAGCAAAACATTTAGAAAAGCAATATAATATGGGACATAATCCAGCAGCCGGAACATCTACTTCAACGCAATATATGCCACCACCATGTAACTGTGGGATGCATTCTAATCCACATGGTTTGTACGGTCCTGTTTACAACAATAATGGTCCCGGTCATGCTATTCAACCCGGACCAAGCACATCTCGTTGTGCGATGAAGCCATACGATCGAACCCATGCAGTACCCTATCCTGAATGTGATGCAAATGGAGCGGCTGCGTGTTCCTCAAAATCTCTCCCAAAAAGTACTCATTCTAACGCTATGCAGCATTGCAATATGGAAACAGCGGGGCCATCTAACGCCGCACCCGTATCTACATCTTCTACTGTTCCTATCAAAATCCATCAACCGGATTGTGTCCTCAACAAGAAGTCTGTAGATTCAAATAACATCAGTTCAAAGTCAAAAGTAACTGCCACAAACAGTTCCTCGAAAGCTTCATCTCTATTGGATCCTATAAAAATTAACCGAAAACCAAACTGTCTATCGAAATGCATAGACTGCAGCATTGGTTGTGAAGTAGAATTCCCTCTAGATGCGATAGCTTGCATTTTCGATTGTTTAACCGAAGCCTGTATAATGCCAGAAGCAATGGTTAATGAAATGAGTCGCATGGCCTATGAAATCGGTGCCAACGGAAGTGGTCAAAACAACGCTGCTCCAGAAGATGTTAACATCATTCCACCTAAGTATCGCCATATTCCGGTGCCAGGAAGCAAAGATAAGTATGAAACATATTTAACGTTGGCATTTGAGGCAGCTATCTTGGCGTTAAGCAAACAACGCATTATGCCACACGGATTGTATGCACAGCATGTTATATGCAAACAACAAGATCAATTGATATCCCGCTTGAGAAATATAGATCTCGATCAAATGCTAATTGACGTTTTGAAGAACCTTAGTATCCAACTTCTTGACGGAGGCCCCACAAGTGGCCTTGGAGAGATGATCCATCCGGAGTCAGTTCCTATGCATACCCTGGCGAGATTCCTGTTTGCTTCTCTGCTTAATCAGTATTCGGATTTGGCGTTTAGCATCGGGCTACGCGCGATGCGTTTTCCCATTCTTGAAAACATTACCGAAGGTTCTGTAAATGGAATTGAAATGCAACACAATAACTTCATGCATTCGCCTTATCCTCGTTGGTGGACACTTGGACACCTGGAGACACAACAATGCTCGCTTAGCTCAACTATGCTGAGTGCCGCGAAGGGAGATACCAAGCGTTTGTCATCAGTGTTGGAGAATGCTCGCCGAAACATCCACAGTTCGTCCCATCTGTTCAAGGTAAGAAGAAGTAATATTTATTAAAAAAAAAACATAAACTAAGATTTTTTTGTTTCAGCTGGCGCAAGATGCATTTCGGTTCGCTACTCCTGAGAATGGTCCCCGTAGTCAAACCCTGTTGGGCGTTGCGTTCGAGTTGGGTCTTCAAGTAATGCGTATGACATTGACGTGTTTGAACTGGCGTCGTAGAGAGATGGTGCGATGGCTCGTAACGTGTGCCTCGCATGTCGGGCTGGAGGCACTGATGTCCATCATGCAAAACTGGTATGTATATGAGAATGCATTTTGTTGTATGTTTCTTAAGGTGAAAAACTTGTTTAGCTTAGACTGGCTACACATAGGGTCGATAGGGGCAGTATGGTCCACCTAAGCAAAATGTCTTGGAAAGCAAAGAAACACAATACAATATAATCGTTCCATAAGTTAATTTGTAGTTCGAAGTATCTCCTTTAATACCACAGTTGTATTTTTAAAAAAATAGTTACTTAAAATTTTCTTGTGAACATTCTTCAAAAACATTGTTTTGTGTGTGATTTTACACTATACGGGGCGAAATGGTCCCCCTACGGGGCTTTATTTATTTATTTGTGTAGGGGTGATCGGGGCAATATGGGCCGCCTAAGGAAAACGTCATGGAATGCATAGAAACACAGCAAAAATTATGGTTTAAATGCAAGTGACTTGTACTATAAAATGTTATCTTCCATGTTACGTCGATAATTAATGTTAACATCAACTTGAAAATTATTTCAGGAACTTTTTGGAAAACCATGTTTTTCTACGTGAGCCACCCTACGGGGCAGTATGAGGCACCTCATTCAATCGAATGATTTTTATTTAAAACAGTATAGAAAAGAGTTAGTGGTGAAGAGTACATTATTGGAAAGGAAATTGTATTAGCTTTGCTTGAAATTATTGATTCTATCGGCTTATTTTTTAAAGATACATAATACATAGTAAACAGACCATGTTATACTAGTACTAAATTACGATACTTGGTTCAACGTATTTTCTAGCAAAGTGTTCCACTTGTAATGTTGCATGAAGATGACTGTATAGTCAGTAAAAAAATAATCTGGTATATTTAGGCAATGCATTTTTATGTTCAAAACATCGTTTGTCTCATATTGCCCCGTATGTTCATATTGCCCCCATTGCCCCTACGTCAAATCAACAGGCTCTTTTGGCCCCAATGATTGAGCCACCATACTAAATCTTATTATTTTAATATGAAAAATCGTTTCCAAGGCATAATATAGAAAAAGACAATATGTATGAGAGAGTTTTGTACAAAAACTGTGTTGGAAGTTTGATTTGAATCATGAAATTGTATGTTTTGCTGACAATTCAATAACCTCACTTTTTACCTGTTCTACGAATCTAAAAATGGTTCATTCAGCAAAATTAGATTATAAACCAAACAGTAAATTATCGGAATAGTCCTTTCTAACAGATCTCTTCTCAATAGATGCAAATTTGTTGCTCAAATTCAAGAATTTCTATTCATGGAACAGGTAGATTTAAGGTTAGGGAATCGCTATGCGCCACTGATTTTTCAAACATTGTCGTTCAAATAATTTTAATCAGTTTTCAAATTCCAGTTTTAATTAAAATCACGTGCGGCGATGATATTGAAATGGCATGTATTGGTTGCCTATTTTCATGATAAGATAGCTTTGACCAGCTATGACCATACAGCCCCGGCATATGTATATCAAGATACACTATGCCCTGGGAAGTCGAAAAAAAAAGTCCAACACGAAAAGATCCTCGACCGGTGGGATTCAAACCCACGATTCTCAACGTGGTCTTGCTGAATAGCAACGCGTATCTGGGCAAAAGAAAACAAATGTTACACAAAGAGCTAAATTTTTCGACACCAATATTGTTTATCAATATATTCACTATTGACACAATAAGATGACAGACAGATTTATCTGATGAGTATATAATTAATAATCATCTTCTTAACCATACCATGGTATTCAAGAGCTTTCAATAACGCAGGCTGGAATAAGGGGCGCCATCACGAATACCACTCACGGTGACAAACAGGTGAAGTGATCACTTTCCTATTACGGATATCACCTAGGGATAGTCGGGGCGGTTTGGCCAATGGGGTGGAATGAGCACCCCCTTAAAACTGCATAAATTCTTTAAATTTCATCTGAAATAACATGCAACCCCAAAGCTGATGAGGAAATGAAGCAATAGGCATGTTATAAGTCAATGTTCAAAACTCAAATAAAAATAAATAAATAATGTTCGAAAAAACTGTCCATATCGCCCCGAATGACTCTTAAATTTCATCATTTCAGAATGATGATGTTTGACTGTTAGAATGTTTTTAAAAAATTACATCTTCTTGCACGGAGTATTTATAAATACTAATAACTTTCAAGTGTAGTAACAAAACATTTTAATTTTTAGATTATATGAGATTATTTTGCAATCAAAAATGGGGTGCTCATATCACCCCATCAGTAAAAAATCGACTCGAAAAATGAGAAATTTTGAAAAATCAATCATTCATCCGTGAACTTTATAAGACAAAGGAAATCATGCGGATCTAGTGTATTCATCTAAAAATGGTTGGAAATCATGCAAACATTCGAAAAATTTATATTATTTTCAGCACTTTTATCGACTTTTCCTTAAGGTGGCCAAACTGCCCCACTTTCCCCTAAGTGAGAAAATGTGGAGAAGTTCATCGCATCGTGATAGATCGCATGAACACGAGCTATTACGAATGGCTCTTTGTGTATGAATATTCCGTTTTTTGACTAGTTTTGTGTTTAAAATAATAAACTGACCATAGTTCCAATTGCTGATTACAAAGCATTGAGCTAGGTCTTCTGCAGAGAATTGATGTATGCTTCGTTGATGTATACATATTTGTAAAGCGTACACAAAACTCTTGCTTATAATTTCAATGGCATATAACGCTTGAAGGAACAAGGATACAATTCTTTAAAACTAGACCACGATTATTTAAATGTTTAATCTGATATATGTTCAAGATGATTATTATTATTTTTTTTGTCAGTAGCGATAGGGGTAGTACTGGAACTTTTAATCTGCCCTAAGCTCCTGCCCAACATTTGCTATTATAAGCCTCTATTACATTCATCACACAGACGTTCCTAAGCAATGTTGCTCAAATGGTCACTGTGTACCCTAGCAGCAATCAACCCTTGCCGTAGTTTTGCAGTCTAGTATTCCAGACTAGTATAAAACTTTGATAAGACTTGAAATGCTACCAGAGTGGTTGAAGTGAAGAACGAAATAGTTTTATTGAAAGGTCCTCATTCCCCATTTCATTTCATCAGTCACTGTCACATAATTACCACACTTTTGCTGTCGTCACTTTTGTTTCTAACACTATCACTAATAGCACCGATTATCACTCATTAACTTTCGTAAAACACATCATATATGTATACTATCCATTATATCACTTCACTTTTACAGCTACAATTTTTATCAAAATTTCATCACACTACTTTCATAATAATTCATTTTTGTTACCATTTACCATCTAACCATCATTACTAAATAATTTAAAAATAATCAAACTACGATTTAGCACTACGATCAATAAAGTTACAGTAGAAAATAAAATCACTTTGATAAATTTTACTGCACTCCTTATGAACACTCTTGTCATGAATGTGTTAAGAACTAGGCAATAGTTTTTATACTCAGAGGAATGATTGCAGGATATATTATAACCATCAATAATCTAGTAGCATAGACTAACAGACGTACCACTGAGGGTTCATATTAGTATTATTATGTATGTATTTTTACAAAACTATCACAATCACTTTCAATGCAATTTTCAAATATTTCCATCATCACAAATTTCTTCAAATATCGTTATTAGCACCCTCACAATCACTAATTTTAAAACTACGAGTTCAACGCACAGTTCTACCAAACGCCCATTCTTATGTTGCATTATAAAACGATTGATCACACGTTAGCTTTGAAACTTAACCACCATTACTGATTAGTACAAAGGATGCTAGAGCTCGTGTTAACGAACTGAAACATCAACAACCAGCACTGGTTTATAAGTAACTACTAATCCCTGGCGGTCCCTCCGTTCGAAGAGGACCTGATAATATGCCGAAACATATTAACAGATCCTCAGCCTGAATGCAGCCGTTCCATGAAAATCATGAACCGTTAGAGGTGTGCCAAAGTATTGGGAAGGTGATATGTTTCACAGACGAATATTATTATGGTGCACCTTCTACTTTGGCACCGTCAAACCCTGTGATCGTGGCCAGGGGTGTTCAAGATGATTAATTGAAACCAATTAATCATTCGAAATATAATTGGGGTAATCTGATTTCAATTTAATAGTTAAAACTGAATCCGTGCGAATATCCAAATCTACTTTCAAAATCGCGCCAAACGCCTGTATTCTAAACTTCATGTAATTCTTCAAGAGTCTACATTCAAAATTCTACAATTCTAATTATTTAAACTAAAAACGAAGACATTTCTATTCTACCTTTTCATGTTCAAAAACCATGCTACGCAACAAGTGACTATTCAAGGCATTTCACTATAAACAATGCTATAATGAATACCACTTTACTGCAGTTGTCACTCCACTGAGTTAATTCTCTGTCACTTCACCGTCCGTGACAACGGAAATAGAGCAAAACAAGTGAAGTGACTGGAAGGTGAAGTGCAAGTGAGCGTGAAGAGATATTCAGAATAAGGCCCAATATTGACCATTTTACCGCCTCAGATCTCCAGTGCAGTTGTGTAAGCTTCCAAAAAGCTATTGGGATTCTACTATACGATACAGAGCAAATGCAGAAAAGCGTTTGAATTACCGCGGAAGTATCTCAAGGTTCGAACCTGGGCCCGATCGATGGCATATTGAGGCTGCCTCTTCTGACGGGTGTCAAAACTCAAGATTATTAGTTCGCCGATGGACCACCTTCGCAGTCTATTGCGAATTGATGGAGGCAGTAGAGTTGACCGCATAGCTGAACAATGGAGGTCTAGGAAATTGAGACTGAGGTAGTAGTGACCAACAATCACATGTCAGAAAAACGGGCGCATATCTCGGTAGGTGATTGCACCATAGAGTCAAAGCGATTCCTTAGGCATCTTGGAATTACAAATTCAGCTTCACTAGAAACGTTGAATGTGTCTGTAAAAAGGCATCTACGGTTGTAGCGGCGCCTTCGAGGTTGAGTTCTGCTGTAATTGCCAGCAAGCTTAAGCCCATGGCAGCCGTGGCGCTATCCATACTTAGACATGAACGAACAGAAACTTGAAGTGGTTGAGAAGCACCATAGGCTTATGATGCTTCAACCAAAAAGATTCCGCGAAGCGTGCAAAGAGACAAGGCTTAGAGGTTGGATGCAGTAATGGGTTAACTTCACTGACGGTAAATCGATCGATACCAAATGTGTCAGACTGGTATAAAAAACATAGGGTAGTGAAATTCCGCATGCAACCATTTTTGTCATGTGATGTGTAGGCAGTACTTGCACTGGCTCGGTCACGCAGAATCTTCGATTGCCCACTAGGAGTCGGCTGGAGAGGGTACATACCGCTTTCTGAGGAATACCTTCTTGTTGTTTGTTACCAATGAATAGAAATTTAGGACGCTCTGCTGACGGACACTTTTCGTCAGTTATTTTATGTCTTTTTCGAACGTTTATCATACTTTCCTTTCAATGAAGATTAAACGGAATAATCTAGAAACCTACTTGTTATAAAGGGGACCTTCCTTAGCCGAGTGGTTAGAGTCCACGGCTACAAAGCAAAGCCATGCTGAAGGTGTCTGGGTTCGATTCCCGGTCGGTCCAGGATCTTTTCGTAATGGAAATTTCCTTGACTTCCCTGGGCATAGAGTATAATCGTACCTGCCACACGATATACGAATGCAAAAATGGCAACTTAGGCAAAGAAAGCTCTCAGTTAATAACTGTGGAAGTGCTCATAAGAACACTAAGCTGAGAAGCAGGCTCTGTCCCAGTGAGTGTAATAAAATGCCAAGAAGAAGAAGAAGAAGAAGAAGGTTGCTATGCGAGTCGGGTGCGGTGAGATGAGTCGTCTGGGGACATTGCATTGTCGTCTCATTTCACCCGGAGCGAATCAACATGTCACACCTAAAGCCTGATTATTTAAAATTGCAAAATTTGTTCAACGAGAAAATTAACAATGATTTTTGTTTTCTCCAGGTATCATCTTTTTACACCCACGGAAGCGACGGGTCCTGTTGCAACGACGATTATGTCACACTCCACGATCATGAGGTTAAATTTGAACTTTCGACAGCAGGACGAGCTGTCGAACTGTGCACGAACTCTAGCTCTCCAATGTGCAACTAAGGATCCGCCTAACTGTGCTCTGAATGCGCTGACCTTATGTGAAAACGATGCGATGGCCTTCGAAACTGCCTACCATATTGTAATTGATGCAGCAACTCACATTATGACTTCCAGCCAATTATTTACGATTGCCAGGTGAGATCAAAAACTTTCTATTGATTTATACTTATTTAACTAACGTCATTGTTATCTTTAAGGTACATGGAACATCGAGGCTATCCTTCGCGAGCGTACAACTTAGCAATGCTAGCAATGAAAAATGTGCAACTAGCGTACAACCAAGATACCCATCCGGCCATAAACGATATTCACTGGGCATGTGCTTTATCACATTCTTTGGGAAAGGCAGAACTATCCAAGATGATTCCACTAGTTATAAAAAATGTGCAATGCGCTACCGTTCTCTCGGACATCCTGCGTCGTTGTAGTGTTCCTACTCCGGGAATGCACAATTTCAGTGCACATGGTAAAAACACGATTCATTGGTTTGCAAAAGAAACTACAAATTGATCATTTTTTTATAATTCTAGGTAACAATATGCGACAATGCATGAAGTTAAGCTATGACAGGGAACCTCTTAATCATCTCCTGGAGGCAGCGGTTTCCGCCTACGTTAACACCACTCACTCAAGGTATAATCAATTACACTTAATTGTAGTTTATGTTTATTCATGTGTTTCCATTTTTTACAGGTTGTCTCATATATCTCCAAGACACTACAGTGATTTTATCGATTTTCTCAGCAAAGCCAGGGATACTTTCATGCTAGCACGTGATGGGCCAGCTCATTTTTCCCGTTTGATTGAAAATATCACTATTGCATACAAAGGCAAGAAAAAATTGGTTCGTCAAGTTAGGCAAAGATTCCAATTTGTCTAAAAAAATCTTGTCTTTTGCACTGCATTATTCGAACCTAATGCACTGCCCATATAAAAAGACAAAAAAAAAACTAACTCAAAGTAACATTCAAAAACATAGTTAGAATAACAAATTAATAAGAATGTTCTAGTTCTGAGTTTACGTTTGTTTTTCATTTCGAACATGTTATTCACACAGTAACTCACAGTATTAACATACAGTAATAGTGTTCTTCCACTTTTGTTTACAAGATTTTTGTTGTGGTTGCCTGTTTTGACCTTCTTTTATAGGTTTTTGGGATTGACTTATCCCATATTTGCCGTTAGGTTTTGTTTTATTCATTCATAATTTTTGCTTAGCAAAGAAATGGAACGTGCAAAAACTGTTGATGTGCAAGTAAAGTGCGCTCTAAAATCAGAAATGACAAAATTCTCTATTATATAAAAAAACAGATACTGTAGTGAAGTGATGTGTAGAATAGACCAATAAACTTAGGCCATGACTTCCATTTTATAACTAATGCAAGCATAATACACAAATGACATTAACTACTTACATAATATTATAGCAAGTGTAATAAAATATACATAGAAAATTATCGAACAAATCAATAGATTACATGAAATAATCAAATAATAAAATTAAGAAATGAGTTACTATTGCTACCAAACCAGCTGATATGTGCGGATACTTTTATCATAAGGCAAACATATGTACGAACTGATCGCCGAAAGGTCCTAGTAGATAAACAACAAAACAAAATGTAATCATCAAAATTCGGTATCGTAGTAAAAACAGCTAATATTTTAGCCGAGCCAGATGTTCTGTGTTTATATTTTTTAAGATTCTCAACAAAACTTGTGCCACCATATCTGTGCCGAATAATTGACTTTGATAGATTTCAGTTCGAATGAAAGACAAAGTAATGTTTAGTATAATTTCGCCAATTTAGTTAAAATACCTCAACTATTTATGTAAATTGATTGCTAGATAAATTTACAAAATTGTATTTTAGTTCATCTTGTACTATTTAATGCTGGAATAAATAAAAACACGCAGATAACGAGAGCATGAAACTAAATTGAATAGGAATAGAATCAAATTTAAAACATAATTACCTGTACGCAGAAATAGCAGCCTACATAAAAGAAGACATTGAAACATGAAACCTGTTAAAAATTAGCTGAAATAATCATTTCAGCGCATACACAAACATCATATGCAAATATTTACTGCCAAACAGACAAACTAATCAAATGAAGATACCAATTATGAAATAAATTAAATCGAACCACTGTAATTTAACAAATAAAATCCGTAAATAATCATGTCAGTATTTCTAACTAAAACTAAGAAAAAAGAAATTATTGACGTTTCATGAGCACACTGCTCCATATAACGTTTTTATTGAGTTCAATGCATGACAAACAATTAAGTTTGGAGATATTGTACCTGTCTTTGACGATGTCGATGGTCTGCTATAACATTTGAACTATTTTTTGTGTTATGAATTTTTCATTTTTTTTTTCTTGTGAAATGCGTTTTTCCCGACTGAGGCGAGAATCGAGCTCACACTCCTCTACAAAACTACTAGAATATGATTCTATGCATTCTATGTTTCAAAGATTATTATAGTAATCAACTAATTGTTTCAATGGTGAAACTATTGATAAACAACAAAAAAGACGATTCTGAATACAACAATTATTTTATTTTACACACCATTTTATTTCGTGCTGCAAATCTAAAACTACCCATATCGTCAAAGGCGGATGTGGTATCTTTAAAAAAATAGTCATGCTAACTAATATCACTGCTGTCGCCCTTTTCCATACGTAATTAATTTGGACCAACTAAATCAAGCTTCTTTTTCGTTATATGTTGTATTCCTTACCTTTGTTTGGCAGCAAAAACATCTCTTTTCATTTATTATTTTGTTAGGACGCGAGTTTTATCTCAGGTACTGTAAAGTTTAATTAACAAACAAAATAACACGTCGGTAGACACATTAATGCGACAAACCTAATTATATAAATATACGAATATGAACAATTTGCTGTGTACTGTTCGATATCACAGATCCGAAAGCATATGATGGGGCAAAAGTTGAAGTGGGTGTAAAATTTGTAGTTGAGTGAAATCGTTATTTTCAAATGGGGTTCTAAAATGTTTAATGAAATATTGTTTTTATTAAATAATTCGAAAAAGCTTGTTTTTGTAACTACTTAAGCAATTTTTTCAGCAAAAATGACGGCTATATCATATTAAAACTTTTATTTAAAAATGGGTCCAAATATTGACACTTTTGATCATGTTTGACGTTCATCTATATAGTCGACAAAACCGCCACAGTGGTTTTAGTTTTAAGAGTGGGGTTGGAACACAAAATGCACCCGAAATTTGAGTTTGGGCTTTAGGACCATATTGTTATCCTTGTCGATCAAATGCTATGAGCCAATTTACGCAGGTTAAATAACAGGAGGCATGGTACTAAAGTTTACCTTTTCGATCATCGTCAACAGTTTTCGCAATGGTAATGATTGATAACTGTGCTCATTCCCAGCGTAGCTTTTTAAACAACAGAAACATAAATTGAAAATAAATATTGAAATGATTCTGATCATTAAAGCACCTTTTTATATGCATAATGGGTAACAAAAAGGTAGCTGATACAATTGTACTATAATCATCAGTACCTTCTGTCAAAAACGCGGCTGTAACAATGGCTCGTGTCCAGCTGCCTGATCCTGAGGTGGACATTCTCTGATCTTTGGGTTTATTCTACGACTGGCGTGACATAAGAATTGTCGGTCTCGTATAGCGAGGTGACAATACTAGACTCGAGTGAAGTGACTCTCCATTTCGTTCTTCTTCTTCTTCTTCTTTTCCCTCTTATGGCGAGTCCACTTGTCAAACTATACTGCCAAGTTGTGTCAAATATCATGAAGCTTGTTTTGGGCATCATACGCCTCTTACGTTTATCGAACGGATTCGTTTTTATAACGTCTTGTCAAAGTCGACATAAGTGCACCAGTCTTTCAACTGGTGATTGTTTATAAACAATTAGTGTTGTTTTTTCAATCTAGAAAAAACATCATTCGCGAGTTCAAATTTGAATACGGTTTTCTTTAATGAATTTGGCAATATCTCGGTATGTTTTAGTGTTTGCGTTTTTTAGTAGGTCTTCAGTGTTATTGCAAGTCAACAAGCAGCTGTGTTTATACCTGCTTCCCAAGTATTTTTTACATGCGAACAAGACATGGTTAACATCTTCCCTTCTATCACATTCTTCACAAGTGTCGTCGTTTTTAAGCTTCCATTGGTATAGTTTGTCTTTCGTTAACGTGTGAAATGTTCGTAGCCTTCCTATGCTTATAATTTCGTGTGTTTCTAAGGAGCATCTGTAGAACCAGGGCTTTAATGTTGGTTTGTGGTATATTTTAAAGTGTTTTTGTCCTTTGTCTTGAGAAAGTATTGTGTAGTTTTGTGTCCATTCTTCTAACGCTTCTTTTTTGATTAAATTAAATGTATCTGAAATAGGCAATTTTGTGTATATTACATTTCTACTGTTACAGCCTTGCTTTGAGAGTTTATCGGCCTTTTCGTTCCCTAATATTCCCTTATGACCAGGAACCCATTGTAGTGATATATCTTTGGAAGTTTGACTTAATTTCACTAATATTTCTTATACCTATACCGCAACTGGTAGATGTTTTAGAACCATCTGTGTAAATTTTAACGTAGCCTTGATATTTATTGTAGATGTATTCATTTGTGATGGCTCTTACTGTAAATTCATTCATGTTTTGTTTTACTAATTGTGGAATTTCAGTTTCTATTTTAACTGTCTCTAGTTCTTCTATAATAAGCTTAGTTTCTAATGTGACAAGTGTATTATTGGTTTGTATAACTATGTAATTATTTGTGTATGTGATTTGTTCTAGGAATGTGTGTTTTTTTGGTAGGTCAGTTAATTCCGTAAATTTACTTAAAATATCCAAAATTGGTTTATTGTAGGCAAAATTTTTCACCGTTTTTTTTTTGTTAACAAATTTGCTCTTTCTTTTATAGGTATTTCTCCTGCTTCGGCATACAGCACATTGATTGGCGTGGATTGTAGCAATCTTAGTGATGTTCTTAGTCCTGCATTGAAAGTTGAGTTTAGTTTTTGTAAATTGGTTTTGGCTGCACCTCCATACACTGTAATTCCATAGTCTATTTGTGACCGAATTATTGCCTTGTTTATTCTTAATGCTGTCTGTGGATGGGCTCCTTCCTTTTTCTTAGATTATTTTTAAAACGTTTAATCTCTGCTTAGCTTTGTTTGTTATGTAGTTTATATACGGAATATGATTTAGTTTTTGGTCTATTATATAGCCCAAGTATTTGTGCTGTTCTACTTGTTTAATGTCCACTCCTTCTAATGTAACTTTTATGTTTTCTTCTTTTCTAGGATTAAACACTACTATTGCTGTTTTTTCTGGATTGATAGCTATTTTTAGGTTGTCGAAGTATGTTTTGATTCTGCTCATTGTGATATTGGCTGTCAATTCGACTTCTTCTAATGTTTCCCCTAATATAGTAATTGAAAAATCATCTGCAAATTGTTCTAAGATAACTTTTTCTGTCGTTATTTCATGTACACCTGCTGTATAAAGATTAAAAAGCAGCGGTGATAGTGGGCAACCTTGTGGCAGCCCTTTATTTAAGTCTTTGCTTAGGCTACCATTTGTGGTCTCTAAAATAACTGTTCTATCATTTAGGTATGCATTAAGCCATCTAAGGATTTTGTTTGGAGTAGCAACATTGTCTAGTTGTTTTAATAGTATGCCTATATCGACCGAGTCGAAGGCTTTAGTCAGGTCTATAAAAATAGTAACTACTGTCATTTTGTTTCTTTGCGCTTCTGTGACGGTTGAAATCAAGTAATTAATGCAATCTATTGTTGAGGAATTTTCTTTAAATCCGAATGAACGTGATGGTATTAGATTTTTTTCTTCAGCAAACCTATTCAATCTTTTCTTAACTTCGCAATTTATTATTTTCAGGTTAATGTTAATCAGTGCGATAGGTCTATAAGAGTTTGAGTTACTTTTGTCTTTTTTAGGTTTTAATATGGGAATTATTTTACTGATTTTCCATTGTTCAGGTATATTTTCTTTTCGCCACACTTCGTTTGTAATTTCTAATATTCTGGTCAATAGTTCCGGTTTAACTCTTTTCAGTAAGTAGTATGACAGTTTATTATATCCTGCAGCTGATGTATCTTTTCTACTGTTAATGGTATTTAACATTGCTTCCTTGCCTATATCTCTTGCATATCGAAGTTCATCGACATTATTGTACGTCGGTTCGAAAAGTTGTCTATCTTCCATAACAAAGTTATTTGTAATAAATTCTTTCGCTATCTCTTGGTTATAAGTTAGTTCTGAATTATCCTTATTTTTGAAATTCCCTGAAATACATCTGACTATGTTCCACATTTGTTGAATATTTGTGTTTTCGTTGATTTCTTCCAACTTTTCTTCTCGATATTTGTATACAGCTTTTTTAATTTCAATGTTAAATTCTCTCTCGGCTTTTTTGTAAATGTTTTTGTTTTCTAACGATAAATTTTTGCGAAATTGTATGTGTTTTTTTTATTTTTCTCTTCGTATAGCTTCTTAATCTTATCCGTCCAATAAGGTTTGATTTTCTTTTTGCTATTTGGAAAAATTTTAAACGTTGCCTTGTTTAATGCATTCTCAATTTTTCCTTCAAGGTCATCAGCATTTTGTATTTCATTAGGATTGATTTGATTTAAGTAGTCTAAAGCCTTATTTTTACTAATTACAGTGTATGGTGTATTATTATTAAACTTGTTGTAATTATCTATTTTACATTCAATTAATTTGTGGTCTGATCCTAGATCTTCTTCACTAACTTCTCAGCTTACGAATGGTGCAATATCTGTAGTTGTTAGGGTTATATCTATGGCCGAGGCATTGCAGTTTAAATTTTGCCATCTTGTTGTCTCACCTGTGTTGTGAAATACTATATCATTATTTTCTAATAAGTCGCTTATTAATTCTCCTCGCTTATCAGCTCTTGTCACCGTATTGTCCCATATGGGATGGTGAGCATTTATGTCACCTCCCAAAAGAACGGATTCTGATCTACTTTTTATGAAGTGAAATAAATTTTCAAGAGGTTTTTTAATACTGTCTATTGTACTTTCTGGGGGAATATAAAGAGAAATAAAAATGATAGGATTCTTAATGTTTTTGATTTTAACTGCTATTACTTCTAAATCTACATTAGGTATGATTATTTCTTCTGCCATTAGGGTAGGATGAACAAGTATACCTGTTCCACCGTAGCCTTCGTCTCGGCATTTTTTGAAAAAAATATAATTTAAAAATTTGTATTTTTCTGAATCTTTGATCCAAATTTCTTGTATCAAAAAAATGTGAACATTTTTGTTTGTAAGATATGTTTTAATACTTTCTCTTTTCTGAAATGATGATGATGATGATGATATAGACTACCATCTATTGTAGCAAGGTATCCACCGGTAGCAATGGTCTTTGCTGACGAAACAATTTGATCAAGACTGTACGACTATTTATATTCAATCATACTCCTGTCTGAAGGACCAAAAGCGAATGGCGGACCCGTAAGCATAGACACTTACGCGAAACCCGCAAGGGACAGAGAATCTCCTTCCAGAAGTAAGTTCACACAAAAAGTCGTACAATCAAGCCCTTGCTTGCCAGAAAGACCCAATAGATGGGGAGAAGAGCCCGCCCTCTTTCCACGAAATGTTAGCGATAGGAAGTTGACAGTTTCACTCTTCTTATCCATCTCGCTGTAATCGGGTGCCCTGTTGGTTGTTATTATTTTCATTATAGTCAGTTTCAATAGGCAATACATTAAATTGTTTAAATCGCTTACCTTACTGTTGAATATATATGCTGAAACGAATGGTTATGGTTATTGTACTGGTAATGTTTATTGTTTAGTAACGGCAATGGTTCATCTTTTGTTATATTATTTATTCCGGTGGTTTACGACATTTATACCCATAGACATTTTCCATCAGAGTAAATATAAACATTCAGTTTCGTTCTGATATTTAGCGCTTACTAATTCATTGTCATTCTTACTCGATTAAACAATTTAATTATTTTTTTTTATGTACTTGTTTGAATCAATAAAACAAAAATCGGTGTTGAGAGGTGTCTGATGAGTGTAACATTTCTGTTGGCTATATTTAATCGGAAAAAGTTCTATCCATTATTTTTTAAAAATGAAGACATCTGTAAAATGATATTTAATTGGGATTAAACTTTTGATTTGCAATGAAACGTCTAACCTTTTGAGTGTCATTGCCAAATTTTCCTTAAATTATTTCATAAAACATATACTGTGTTCTTTATGATATTTTTCTTAGCCCTATTAAAGACGCATAGTTAGTTTAATCGATCCATTTTTTTTTTACGGCTAATTTTTGACTACACTCAAGCTATCCTAATTTCATACTTTCTCTTTTCTGAAATGGTCTTAAACTGTGTATATTGATTTGTGAGATATTGAGCGTTGGAATTACAGGGGATGTTATGTTGTGATTGGGATTGCTGTGTTAATTTTATCTATTATTTTTTGTATCATCGAGCCAACTTCTATTACTAGGAGATCCGTGCTTGGATCTGAGTCCGGTTTGTCATTAACTTGCAGGACTGTCGAAAAAAAGTCATGTAGTTGTTTGGACATTGTCTGGAGTCGTTCTGCTTCGGAGACTGCGTGCGGGTTATTAGTGATGACACTTACTTGCTCGGGTATCTGCTCTATCTGAGGGAAAGTGTTTTTGACTATTGTTGGGGTTTTCGCTGGTTTTGATAGTTGTTCGATGATTTTGCTGTAGTCTACTTTCCTGTTTGGTCTTGATGGTACTTGACGGAATCCAGCTACTTGTCTATTTGGGCGTTCCAATCCAGGGAATTCGTCGATAGACTCCAGGGCTGCAAACCGGTTGCTTGTTTTCGGGTACATTTCTTCAGCTTCGGCAAACGTCATTTTGTTGATCGTCATAGCTGCGTTGATCTGTTCTCGTCGTTGTCGTTCCGGGCATTGAGTGTCGGTGGGTAGGTGGTTTTTACCGCAATTTTTGCATTTCGCCGGCATATTTTGGTTGCACTGTTGATGATCTTCGGAGATTGTTTTACCGCATCTTTTACATGATTCTTTTCCTTTGCACGCTGCTGCTTTGTGTCCTATTCTCCAACATTTGTTACAGATCCTCACTGGATAGATGTATATTTCCGGTTTGGCCAGAGCTCCATAGAGTTGAACAACTCTTGGAAGTTCCGAACCCTCCACCGTTATTTTGACCGCTCGCGTGTTGACCAGTTGATCGTCTTTTTTGCGTTTTATCCTGTCGACTCGAATTACTTTCTTACTGCAGATGATTTTTTCGAAAATTTCTTTTTCCGTCAGGGAGATGGGCACGTCCTTGATAACGCCCGTCGTTTCTGTCAGCATCTTCGGGATGAAAGCTTTGTAGTTGTTTTCCCTCAGCTGTGTGGCTGAGTTGAGGATTTTTTCTGTGTCTTGTGGTTTCCTGTAGGTGAGTTTATACCTGTACTGTCCTGCCCTTTTCAGTTCGGCAAACTGGTCCAACTTCATTTCGTGTTGGAATTTTCCTACCTCCATCGGTTCCAACAGCACTTCTCCTTCTTTAATCGTAATTGGCTCGATGAAAATTACGTTGTATGTGTTATTTTTGATCTTGAATTCATCATTAGTGTAGGTTCCTGGTCTTTGTGTTTGTTGGGTTCTGTTTTTGCTTGTGTGGTTTGTGATGTTTTGAGATTGTGATTGTGATTCGTTGATTTGTGTTTTCAGTGTTGGTGTGCGTGTCGATGAAGTCGTCTGACTTAGTGTTTGTGTCTGGTTTTGATTTTCTTTCGTGTTGTTTGTTAGTGTGTGTTTTGTGTTTGGTTGATACTCTGTACCTGATTTTGTCTTTTTCTTGTCGTTTTCTTTTTTTGATTGTTCTTCGCGTCGTTTTCTGGTCATAACCTGATTTCGTCTCGTGGTCGTCTCGTCGAAGCCCATGAATTCCGTATCCATTGGGTCTTCATCAGAAGATGGGGGTAGGGGCGTGTTTGGCCATGTCTTACCTTTATCGGGGGGCTCGGTGCCCCACTCACCTGCCGAATTCATGCTTGGGAAACAAGCATGAACCACTGTCCGTCACTTGTTTTCACACTTAACCTAGTTTTATTTGCTACACTTAAAAATACCGGTTTTTTCTCTCACTTAATGTACTAATTAATTTAAAAAGATGTTTTTTCTCTATCTACTTCAACTATTCACTTTTGTCAATTTTTCTCTACGCTATAAAAGTTTTTAATAAATTTTCACTCCACGCGGTTAACCGAACAAAATGGCTTCACTCCATTTGACTTTCACTTGGCTTGCAGCTATTGTGGTACGCTCTTCTTGGCGGTTCGAGGGCGAATGCCATTTCGTTCACACAGCGAACCACTTCATTCGAGTCGAGAATTGTCAGCTTGCTATACTGGACCGACAATTCTCACCTCACGCAACTTGTAGAATAAAGCCAATAGAGTTCGTTGACATTCCTCTTCACTTCCGCCAACTCTGACTGACATCCCTAAATGCACGTCGTCTTGAATTCCCGGACTTCGGCGTTAACATTTGACTCGGAAAGCCTGCATTCCACTGCTTTCCTGGTAGCTCACTGGGAGTGCTGCTTCTGTTTGTGTTAGCTGCGATTTTTGCATCTTTCCGCTTCTTGTCAATACTATTGCATTTTCGTTTCCTTTAGGGGAAAGGTACCAACATTTGACACATCCATGCGATTTTGGATGTATGGCACATAATTCTTGTAGGTCGAAAATTAGTGATTTTTCCCTACTAGATGCTCCATCCGAACAGATGATTTCAAAATAAGATGAATGAATAGATGTATAGGCGTCGCAGGAGAGCAAACCATTGGCAACCAGTGAGCATCCAAACTTCCTATACTTTGTCTAACTTTTCTACTAGATATGAAATTACGCAAAGCTGTGGACTTTACTACCAACTCAGGCAGTCAGCCAGAAATGTTACTTCAGAGGCTACTAATTATCGCGGTTGGTGTCAAGTTTCGAACCTACCCAAAAGTCCACCAAGGTTTTATTCGGACGAATGCAGTCTCCACATAATCCTATTCGCTATTTCAAGTCAATGGCAGCAGACGAATTGTCTGAAATCTACGAGATTCCCTGCAAACGTTGTCCAGCGGTATACATTGGACAAACCCGTCGGAAATTTAAAATTCGTTTGAGGGAACATAGAAACGCCGTGGACAACGAAAAAGTCCACGAATCAAGTGTGGTAGCACACTCTACAGAGCTCAATCACACTATAGATTAGGGACACGCGAAGCTCAAAAAGAACATCAGAAAAGTTTCCCATTCGAATGCTAGGGAATCAATGTTCATCGCCACTGCAGAACCAGGGTGGGTGTACGACTGTCAACTACGAACAAAGCTTGCCTAACAATCATCTCTCGCGTCGTGTATTGTGAGTGTACCTAGCTTTACTCTCACGATAACAGATTTCTCCCTCTCAATATTTTTCAGTGAAAAACTGCCTTGAGAAATTATCCGCCAACAAAACAAAGCGATAGAATAATTCAAAGTTATCTGTCAAATCGTACACTTCAGGTTAATTATCAGAACTCCAGATCTGAAAGACTTCCTGTAAGAGCTGGTGTTCCTCAAGGCAGCATTTTGGGACCAATATTATACAATATTTTCACATCTGACTCACCTGAGTTACCTCAGGGATGTCAAAAATCCTTGTTTGCGGATGACACAGGCCTCTCCGCCAAAGGACGAAGCCTGCGTGTCATCTGTAGTCGATTGCAAAAAAGTTTGGATATTTTTTCTTCATACTTGCAAAAATGGAAGATTTCTCCTAATGCTTCCAAAACTCAACTAATAATATTCCCACATAAACCAAAAGCTCTTTATTTGAAACCTTCAAGTAGACATGTTGTCACGATGAGAGGGGTTCCAATAAATTGGTCAGATGAAGTTAAGTATCTAGGGCTCATGCTAGATAAGAATTTAACTTTCAAAAATCACATTGAGGGCATTCAAGCCAAATGTAATAAATATGTAAAATGTCTCTATCCCCTTATTAATAGAAAATCAAAACTTTGTCTTAAGAACAAGCTTTTGATATTCAAACAAATTTTCAGGCCAGCCATGTTGTATGCTGTACCAATATGGACTAGCTGTTGTAATACCAGGAAGAAAGCTCTGCAAAGAATTCAAAATAAAATTTTGAAAATGATTCTGAGACTTCCTCCCTGGTATAGTACCAATGAGTTACATAGAATATCCAATGTTGAAACATTGGAACAAATGTCAAATAAAATAATAAATAATTTCAGGCAAAAATCGTTGCAATCTTCTATTGCCGCGATTAATGCATTATATGTTTAGGTTAAGTTAGGTTAAGTTTATTCAAAGGGTTTTTTTCTCTTATAAACAGGTGAAATCAACTCACCTGTAAAAAATCTGAACTGCTACGGCAAATGCAATGTAATATGTTGTTAACAAAATGTTAATTAAATCTTAAATTTGTTTTACCAAATTAGGATGATAGTGTTGCCTAATAACACAGAACACCTAGATATAAGAAACGAATGTAATGTTTGGAATGATACTAATAAAGAAATTAAAAAAAATAAAAAAAAAAAAAATAATAAAAAAAAAAAAAAACAAAGCGAAAATAGATAATCGCACACTTCCATAGCTGTGAGAAGTTTATTGTCTCTTTTGCCATGGAGAACTTTTCCTGTATCCATCGCCACGAGTAGCAGTTGCTTTTATACACCAAACTAACAACTAATTTCATTGTTGTTGATGTGGTATCGTTGTTAGCGTGCACGCTTGTTTTTAGCAATGTTCTAGGTTCGAATCCCGTCGCCTGCACCAGTTTAAATAAATCCATATAGTGATAATTCTCGGGAGACGTTGGTGAGCGAAAATATGATGGGGTAAAAAGAAATTATCCCCAGATTGTAATGATTTTCGGTTATCCTCCATCGTGACTCTAGGGAAAATAAGTGTGAGCGAAAAAAGATGTTCACGTGAGGAAGCGAAAAAGCATTCACGCAGAGAATTAACAGCTATTCAAAATAATAAATATTCGTATTGTTTTCAATAAACATTTTTAATTTGTTGCAATTAAAAAATGCGTTGGAACAACAATATTTATTATCAGAATAAATCAAAAATATTGTTGAATTAAATGGGAGCAATCTTAACTAGAAAATTTGTTAAAATAAAAAAGAAAATCATTACGTCAAATGATAGTTTTATTTGTTTCAATTTCCTTCTTTGTTGATTCAATTAATCATGCGTATAGCATAAAAACAGTCCCGCCATTTTAGTTTTCAGCGGCAAGAAACATAATCAAAGCTATTTTTGGTAAGTTTTGGCCATTCTTCCTACATTTTCGTTTGTACTAAAGTATTTTATATTATTGCAGTCAACTCCTACGCGACTTTTTTTTTGTCGCGGAACGGATAAAGTTCATTCGCCAATTGCTTCGGATTATGTAAGTGCAAGTGTCATATACTTCTTACGTAAGTGGAAATAAAGTAAGCTATTCGGAACGATTATCGTTGTTTATTTTATAAAAAGAAAAAAAACAAAGGGTTCAGGGGACTGGGATTTGAAAAAATCAGTTTTTAATTCAAACAAAAACATTGTCACATCAAAAACAGTGTAATTTTGTTTTAAAAACGATAGGTTTTATTTTAATGCAGAAAATTGTTGTTTCAAAAGAAAAAAAAGTTGAAACAAAAAATAATTTTGTTGCACCATATTTGACCCAGCTGTCAAATTCAACAATAAATATTTTTAAACCAAATTACGAGTTGTTATTGAAACAATGAAAGGCAATTATAAGCCGGCAAATAATACAGATATATTGTTATAATGATACAGAATATATTTGATATTAAAATTGTTTTCTCTGCGTGTTCTCCTCTCGTGCAAAACATCGTAGATTTCGCATCATTGATGAGCAATTCTCGCTGAAACCAGGCCGCATCGGCACCCATCGTTAGAATTCCAATTTTATGTCACTGATCGCTAGCTTTCGATAAAACTTAAGGGTGGTCCTTTTTGTTTTCTCAAATTGGTGGACCCCTCGTACGCCAGCTAGCTAAACAGTTTGCATAAAAGCCCATTTTTTGATAAATCTTGGGTATTTCTTCACGTGATATGTCTCATATTTCCCTTGGAACACATACCAAACTTAATGGCATCGTATAGAGAAAGGATATAGCTTTCATTTGAAGTTAAAAAAAATCCGGCGGCCATTTTGAATTTGGCCGCCATTTTGAATTTTGTTAGAAAAATCGTTTTTTCACCATTAGCGCACCGCTCGTTTTGAATTCTGAGATCACCATCAGAAAGCTGAGGAAAAATTGCGTAAGATAGGCTACAGAAACTAGGTGTGCAATGGTATTCACCCTATGAAATGAACGATTTTCTAAAACATGTTCCACGATTTTGACGTATATGGCGAGTGCAATCAATGCAAACATCATTTTTTGTACAACAAAGATACAAGTTTTCAATAGTTGGTGTATTTTTCGAGTCAGATGAAGAATAGGAGTATTATTTAGAGTGATAAAATCTGGCGGCCATCTTGGATTTTGACGCCATCTTGATTTTGACTAGTAGAATGAATTTTTCACCTTGATAGCACTCAGCATGTCGAATTTAGAGGTTACCAATAAAAACAAGGTTGCGTATACTCTTCTTCTTATTATTCTTCATTTTCCTGACGTTACGTACCTAGTGGAACCGAGCCTGATACTCAGCTTTATTAGTTATAAATACAGGTTATTAATTAGGAATTTTCTTTTATAATACGATTTTCAATAACAGAATAATTCTTCGACATATCTTTGAATTCAGTTATTATGAATAAATAAATTTAATGAATAAAAACCGTCCAAAAACATTGATTGAAATAAACAAATATTTTTTTTTACCATATGCTTTTTTTGTCATCGAATGAAGTTTATAAATTGTGCGTTGGGACATTAGTAAGTTTTGTGGTAATACCTGTAGTTTTAACGTAAAATATTTCCAAAAGTGCATTAATTTAGAATGGAAATCTTAATTTTTTAAGCAAAAACAATCCTTGATTTTCTGAATCATAAAGTATTGTTTTCACTAACACCCAACATGCATGTGAAAAATAGCGAAATTGAAAGGTGAGAAGCAGGCTTTGTTCTAATGTGGACGTAATGCCGAAACGCAGGTGAATCATTTTGAGTTTGGAAAATCTGGTGGCCATCTTGGATTTCGACGCCATCTTAGTGTTAGCAGTAGAATGATTTTTTACCATCTCAGCGCTCTTCATGTTTAATTAATTAAAGATCTCCGTTAAAAAACAAACAGATTCTTTATTTCTTATCTTATTTTAGCTGTTCAACAGATTGTTCATTTCTATCAATGGTTTTAGACCAAATAAATGAAAGAATTAATGCTATTTTTCAACTCGCAGATATGCAGAACAATCATTCAGGTGGCAAATAAGCGTTAAAAAATTCTACTTGTTAATTTATTTTTGAAGCTTAGGGGCTGGCTCTATTCCAGTAGGGACGTAACGTCAGGAAAAAAAAAGAACAAGAAGAATAGTAAGTGCAACGGTGGCATTAAAATTCAACATGTTGAGTGTTATCAAGGTGAAAACTCATTCTACTACTTAAAACCAAGATGGCGTCAAAATCCAAGATGGCCACCAGATTTTTTCACTCAAAACAATACTCCTATTCTTCATCTGACTCGAAAAATACACCAACTATTGAAAACTTGTATGTTTGTTGTACAAAAAATGATGTTTGCATTGATTGCACTCGCCATATACGTCAAAATCGTGGAACATGTTTTAGAAAATCGTTCATTTCATAGGGTGAATACCATTGCACACCTAGTTTCTGTAGCCTATCTTACGCAATTTTTCCTCAGCTTTCTGATGGTGATCTCAGAATTCAAAACGAGCGGTGCGCTAATGGTGAAAAAACGATTTTTCTAACAAAATTCAAAATGGCGGCCAAATTCAAAATGGCCGCCGGATTTTTTTTAACTTCAAATGAAAGCTATATCCTTTCTCTATACGATGCCATTAAGTTTGGTATGTGTTCCAAGGGAAATATGAGACATATCACGTGAAGAAATACCCAAGATTTATCAAAAAATGGGCTTTTTTGCAAACTGTTTAGCTAGCTGGCGTACGAGGGGTCCACCAATTTGAGAAAACAAAAAGGACCACCCTTAAGTTTTATCGAAAGCTAGCGATCAGTGACATAAAATTGGAATTCTAACGATGCGTGCCGATGGCGGCCTGGTTTCAGCGAGAATTGCTCTGATACGAAAATTCAGAACCCTGGTTTGGGACGTATAACTCAGAGGACGCAAGGCTCGTTTAAAGCAATTCTCTTCAGAGCGATTATTCACAATTTTCTCAATTTTGCCATTCTTATATCGTATGGAACTCCATAAAAAATCTTCCTCTCTTTTTCTTTCCTCCGTGAAAGTTGTAAACAACAAGGCCATTAAAAGTCAGAATCCCATGCAAATTCGAAACAGTGCAGAACCCCATAGACCTTTTTACAAGACGTTCCAAATCAGCTGATCGGGAAGCTCTTTGACAGTTCTTCTATGGAAATGACAGCCTCGTGTTTGCACCGGTCCTCCACCAATGTAAACAAATGCATAGACGGACCTGTCACTTGAAAAGGCCTATAGGATATTCGTGGCTACGATGGCATATCATGCCTGAAAACTCAATTAAATCTACATTATTAAGAAATCATGGATCGTCACGGAATTGAAATCTGAAACTATCAACATGCAACAAATAATATTGCGTAGTTAAGGGGGCAGGATCCGTCATTGATTTCGGAATTTTCAAAAGCAGTTTATTCTTCCAAAATCAAGAAAAATTACAGGAAAAAGTGTTCACTGTACTCTATTCTCCAACCGAAACACAGTGAACACATTTTCATCGAATAACCTTTAGTTTTAAACAGAAAAACTGCTTTTGTAGTTTTACGATGACGGAGCGTTGAACTTAACCGTCAAGCGGTCGTGTCTTGAGCATGAGCATGAGCATGAGCATTGATGACCGTACAATTCGTAGTTGCTACTCCGTGATTGACAAGAATCATCCAAATTGTACAGGGAACCAACAGATGTAGCTTGGGAGTAGCATACCATCTTCAATGTACATTTTCGAGGACTCTGAAATTAGTAATGTCAATAACGGCGCCGGCCACGTCCTTACGGTCATCGGGGAAGGGAAGGAATGTTAGTGTGACATCCATTCTTACTAAAGACTGAGTATACCTCTGCATCTTCATGGTTGCCACGGGAAGGAGTTTTGTTAGTGGGAGGGCTTCAAAGCTACATGATCACGATTCACCTTGGTAAGTGATGCGATTAATGTAACCTCTGTTTAAAAAGTTATCTATCAATGCGTCGACATCTTAAACATCGAACTATTCAAAGGTTTGAATCTCGAAATTTTATAAATCATGACTAAGCGCGTATGTCAACACTTAAAGTGACGAACCCTTAATAGTTTGTCCAACAAATTCATAAAAAATACATGTTACGAATTAACCGTCAAGCGGTCGTGTCTTGTACACAAACCCCTTCTGATTTTTTTTTTTTTTGTTTTGCGTTGTGATCAGTAGCAGGGTCGATAGGGACAGTCTGTGCCACTTAAGGCAAATGCAAAGGTTTCGAAAAGCTTAGAAACACAGTATAAATTAATCGTCTCATATGGTTGATTTGTAGTTCGAAGTGTCTTTTTCCACATCCTGATTTTGTTAAAAATGTTACCTTGAAGTTTCTTGGAAGCATTAATAAGCATAAGCATGGATGACCGTACAATTCGTAGTTGCTACTCAGTGATTGACTAGAACAATCGAAATTGCACAGAGATCCAATGAACGGGGCTTGGGATTAGCTAAGCATTCTCAATGTGGACAATGTCCTTAGGTTATCGAGGAGGGAAAGAGATGTTAGTGTGACTACCGTTGTTACTAGAGACCGAAATCACCTCTGCATCTGTTTTTCAAGCTCAAATCGAAAGGTGGCCCATATTGCCCCGCCTCACCCTATATAGGGATTCAGGGCATCTATTTCGATGTGCCGCTCGTCTATGATCATGCAAACTCTATCTGTCTATATTGAATACACTTCCTTAACCTTCGGGCTGTCGCGCTGTTGTACTTTGTACAACATTTGTGATTTATATGCTATCATTTCGCAACAAAGATATCTATCAACACCAAACCAAAATGTATTTCTCAAGAATCATCTTAAGAACAATACTCGACAGTTTTTATTTACAGTATGGCCCTTTATAAAACGGTAAAATCAACAAATGTACATGGAAGTCGCACAATAATGAACGCACTCCATACGGTTCGAGTAAACCACAGTTTGAAATCGGTATATCTCAAAATCCAGATAATATTAAAACTTGGGGTCTTTAACTTAAACTTGGGGTCTTAACTTAAAACTTTACTAAAAGTTGTTCTGGAGGTGAAGCGCTATCTGATGGTACCTCATTTAATTCGGAATTTGACCGCTAGATGGCACTAGTGAGCATGGAAGTTTTACTTTTGTTTTGCAGATATTTCAGGATCCTGACCATTTAGAAGGATGGCGTCTTCAGCAAAGTTGTTTAGTAAGTTAAGGACTATCATTGTTCGAGCTCGATTCAAAATTTTGCCACTAGGCGGCGCTAGTGAGCATGAAACTTTTGTTTGCAGATATCTCAGGAGCCTGACCACTTAGAAAGATGGTGTGTTCGGCAAAGTAGCTCAGTAGCTCAAGGGCTATCATTATTTGAGCCAAGAAATAGGATATTTTGCCACCAGGCGGCGCTAATGAGCATGAAATTTTTGTTTTGTGGATACTGCAGGATCTTGGCTTTGTAGACAGGCACCTTTGGCAAAGTTGATCAGAAGCTCAGGGACTATCATTATTTTACAAAATCTTGAACTTTAAGGATTAAACAAAGAAAGAATTTGAGTTAAACTACACTAACACTAACGCTAACGCTAAACAAAGAAAGAATTTGAGCTACTGAACAACTCGGCCGAAGGCGCCATCTTTCTAAGTGATCAGGCTCCTGAGATATTTGCAAAACAAATATTTTATACTCACTAGCGCCGCCTATTGGCAACATTTTGAATCAACTAGCTCAAACAATGATAGTACTTGCGTTATCGAACAACTTTGCCGAAGACGCGATCTTGATAAGTGATCAGGATCCTGAGATCTGCGAAACACAAGTTTCATGCTCACTAGCGCCTGGTGCCAAAATCCCAAATTTCTTGGCTAAAACACTGATAGCCCTTGAGCTACTGAACAATTTTGCCGAAGACGTCATCTTTCTAAGTGGTTAGAATCCTGGGATATTCGCAAAACCAAGGGTGTTATACAAAGTACAACGCGCGACTACTCGCGTTACAAAAATTCGCGCGACGACCGAAAGGTTAAAGGCATTACACAGTTTCATACATAATGAGTGAATAAATGAATAAAGCATTTTGAAAACCCGGGTAGAGGAGAATAGTAAAAGAATAACAAAATTTACTATTAAAATAGAATGTTTGAATAGCAAAATTTGTTCTTTGTTTGTTTGAAATAAGAGATAAAATAACAAAAATAATAACTAAGTTTATATGGCATAAAAACTAAATAATATCATATTTTGCCATTGTAATAACAAAATAATAGCAAAAATATAGGCAACCGCAAATAACAAAATATGTTATTATTTAGATATTGATAACAAAATAATAACTAAATAAGCTATTCACGAATAGATCGAAATAATGGTAATTTAAGTTCTTTGACTTTAATATCTAAATTTAGCATGTTTGAAAAATAAACTTTTTGCTTTCCTGCAAAAAAAAACATTTGCTTTTTAAATCTTCAATGAATATCATACGAATTGTAAAATGAGCTATTATTGCAAAATTTGATGTTGGTTTGTTCTCATGAATTATATAAATAAAGATTTCAAATATCAAAATAATGACATATTTTACTGTGATGGCGATGTTTGTTATTATGTAGATATTTAATATTTTTTAGTATGTTTGCACAAATAACAAATTTTACCATGATAGTATATTTTGTTATTGATTAGTTATTACATGACTCTCAAGGATAACATACCAATGACAAATTTTGCTATGATTGTATGTTTTGCTATTGATAAGATATTTATGTCATATATTAATAACATAATAATGGTTAAACCAGATATGATTGCAAAATTTGTTCTTATTTTACCATTGTTTTGTTATTCACCTCTACCCGGGAAGGTCCTCAATTTTTTGCATAACGCAGTATCCATAGGTATATTTTTGCGTATTCGACCAACTTCCCAAGTCTTCTCGGTGGGAAGCGAACTCACTGCTCCCAATTCGCTAGATAGGAATATTACTGAACATTGGTAGTTGTCTACAAAAAATGCAGGATTTAGCTAGTTTTTGTAAATTACTGTTCGAGCCCAGTAGAAAAATGTATGCTGAGGATGTCAGACTCTGATTTATAATATAGCTAGAAAATAAGTTTAGTTTAAAAATGTTATCATTTTATTTTCTTCTAATTCAACTGACTGCATTCAAAGATGCAACAACAAAAAAGTCAAATGTATCGTAAATGGCCGCACATGGGTCATTAATCAATTACGTAAAACAATTAAAAGCGACATCATCGATGTCGTGCAAATTAAGCAGATGGACGAACGCCGTAGCGGAACCAAACCTTTCCATGCCTCACGAACCCAACATCGTTCAGAACACGCATACGTTCGATGAATCCTTTCCAGCCACGACCCAATCCGTTAACTTCGAACAAGTTCTCCGCATAACCACGAACGATCTCGTCGGGATTGGAATGCATAAGCTCGATGAAATATGTGCAACGACGAGCATGTTCACTAAAAATGATACGAAAATTACCTTTTTTGTTACTCTTTATTTAAGATTAAGTAGAATTACCTGGTGTTGATGATACGAGCCGGGAATATGTAAGCACTGAGCAGGATCTTATTGAACTCATCGCGTTCAAATTTTATTTCCATCTTCCATTCATTACCATTGAAATCGATAACATTAGGAGAGACGAATCCACTCTTAGGTTGTTTCTGAATGTTGCCGTATTCCAGAGCGAAATATCCGACTGAGAAGTTCTTCCTGTAACGAGCAAATGCAATTCTAAGTATTACAGTCAACACTGGTCATCAATATAAAACTTACAGACTATCTGTATTCGCTTTCAATGCGTCAAGGGATTCTCTCGACGCGTTCATTAAGGTTTTCATTTGATCCATGGAGTTTTTCATCATTGTAACTTCTTGTTTGTAATGATCATGGGCTTCAATAACATTCAACGGTTCAATAGCGACACGGAACTCCATTGCATTATCCTCCAAGAAGCCTCCCGAAGATACTAGCTCAATATCCGCCAGTTCGAATTGTGTCATCTTTCGTTGAATAACGAACCGTTTTCGGAGCGATTTGGAAATATCGTTATTTGATATTTCGGTAGTCACTTTGAATTTATGGCTGAAATCAAAAATTAATGTAACAAAACAGAAAATTGTGTCTTTTTTGTGTGCCTAAGGCATGAGGGAACCGAATGTATTTTGTTAAAATTTAAAGAAAAATTGTGCTCGTTACAAAGTTTACAACTACTATTGAATCAAACGGCAGCACATGATAACTCAGTACAGTAGCATGTGCGAAAGAACTTAAAACTATTAAAAAATTGTTTTGACTCGTTTCAGGTTTAGTATTAACGTTCAACCGGCGGCAATTTCAAAAACTGGCAATTTTCGTTTAAAAAAATATGTTTTTGGGCAATTTTTGTTGTTGTTTTGATCTTGTTAAAACGATGTTTCACTATATATTTCAATCACACCGTTTAAAACATTCAAATTATCTTCAAAAACAAGCGAAAGTATTTAGACTCGGTTGAGTATTCATGAAGAGTTCAGTTTTTTTTTATAAAAAGAAGCAAATTTTTAAGGAAGTTACATTTTACAAAAACTAGTTTTGATTGTAAATAAGTTTTCTGTTCCACTAACCTTTCATAAGTTTTATTTTTTAAAGATTGGTGCTAAAAGTTCTAAAATTGGTTGAAAATGACAGTTGTGTAGAATGAAAGGTTAAATTTTGAGGTTTCTCTTTTACCTAATGTGATTTAAATTCAGAAGAGCGAACCAACTTTTGTTTTTATCTATGTTAAAGACCATAAACCGAAACTCCCATTCCACCATAACTTTGAACATTATATACGAGCAATTCTCGCTGAAACCAGGCCGCCATCGGCACCCATCGTTAGAATTCCAATTTTATGTCTCTGATCGCTAGCTTTCGATAAAACTTAAGGGTGGTCCTTTTTGTTTTCTCAAATTGGTGGACCCCTCGTACGCCAGCTAGCTAAACAGTTTGCAAAAAAGCCCATTTTTTGATAAATCTTGGGTATTTCTTCACGTGATATGTCTCATATTTCCCTTGGAACACATACCAAACTTAATAGCATCGTATAGAGAAAGGATATAGCTTTCATTTGAAGTTAAAAAAAATCCGGCGGCCATCTTGAATTTTGTTAGAAAAATCGTTTTTTCACCATTAGCGCACCGCTCGTTTTGAATTCTGAGATCACCATCAGAAAGCTGAGGAAAAATTGCGTAAGATAGGCTACAGAAACTAGGTGTGCAATGGTATTTACCCTATGAAATGAACGATTTTCTAAAACATGTTCCACGATTTTGACGTATATGGCGAGTGCAATCAATGCAAACATCATTTTTGGTACAACAAAGATACAAGTTTTCAATAGTTGGTGTATTTTTCGAGTCAGATGAAGAATAGGAGTATTATTTTGAGTGCAAAAATCTAGCGGCCATCTTGGATTTTGACGCCATCTTGGTTTTAAGTAGTAGAATGAGTTTTCACCTTGATAACACTCAACATGTTGAATTTTAATGCCACCGTTACACTTACTATTCTTCTTGTTCTTCTTTTTCCTGACGTTACGTCCCTACTGGAATAGAGCCAGCCCCTAAGCTTTAAAAATAAATTAACAAGTAGAATTTTTTAACGCTTATTTGCCACCTGAATGATTGTTCTGCATATCTGCGAGTTGAAAAATAGCATTAATTCTTTCATTTATTTGGTCTAAAACCATTGATAGAAATGAACAATCTGTTGAACAGCTAAAATAAGATAAGAAATAAAGAATCTGTTTGTTTTTTAACGGAGATCTTTGATTAATTAAACATGAAGAGCGCTGAGATGGTAAAAAATCATTCTACTGCTAAAAACTAAGATGGCGTCGAAATCCAAGATGGCCACCAGATTTTCCAAACTCAAAATGATTCACCTGCGTTTCGGCATTACGTCCACATTAGAACAAAGCCTGCTTCTCACCTTTCAATTTCGCTATTTTTCACATGCTTGTTGGGTGTTAGTAAAAACAATACTTTATGATTCAGAAAATCAAGGATTTTTGTTGCTTAAAAATTTAAGATTTCCATTCTAAATTAATGCACTTTTGGAAATGTTTTACGTTAAAACTACAGATATTACCACAAAACTTACTAATGTCCCAACGCACAATTTATAAACTTCATTCGATGACAAAAAAAGCATATGGTAAAAAAAAATTGTTTATTTCAATCAATGTTTTTGGACGGTTTTTATTCATTAAATTTATTTATTCATAATAACTGAATTCAAAGATAAGTCGAAGAATTATTCTGTTATTAAAAATCGTATTATAAAAGAAAATTCCTATTTAATAACCTGTATTTATAACTAATAAAGCTGAGTATCAGGCTCGGTTCCACAAGGGATGTAACGTCAGGAAAATGAAGAATAATAAGAAGAAGAGTATACGTAACCTTGTTTTTATTGGTAACCTCTAAATTCGACATGCTGAGTGCTATCAAGGTGAAAAATTCATTCTACTAGTCAAAATCAAGATGGCGTCAAAATCCAAGATGGCCGCCAGATTTTTTCACTCTAAATAATACTCATATTCTTCATCTGACTCGAAAAATACACCAACTATTGAAAACTTGTATCTTTGTTGTACAAAAAATGATGTTTGCATTGATTGCACTCGCCATATACGTCAAAATCGTGGAACATGTTTTAGAAAATCGTTCATTTCATAGGGTGAATACCATTGCACACCTAGTTTCTGTAGCCTATCTTACGCAATTTTTCCTCAGCTTTCTGATGGTGATCTCAGAATTCAAAACGAGCGGTGCGCTAATGGTGAAAAAACGATTTTTCTAACAAAATTCAAGATGGCCGCCGGATTTTTTTTAACTTCAAATGAAAGCTATATCCTTTCTCTATACGATGCTATCAAGTTTGGTATGTGTTCCAAGGGAAATATGAGACATATCACGTGAAGAAATACCCAAGATTTATCAAAAAATGGGCTTTTTTGCAAACTGTTTAGCTAGCTGGCGTACGAGGGGTCCACCAATTTGAGAAAACAAAAAGGACCACCCTTAAGTTTTATCGAAAGCTAGCGATCAGTGACATAAAATTGGCGGCCTGGTTTCAGCGAGAATTGCTCATACTTACCTTGTAATAAGCGGTATGCTTACGTTTGGAGCAACTTTGAGACAAAGTATATCTCCTTTGCTCAAGGACAATTTCCAAGATTCTCCGGTACTGTCATCGATGATTACGTTCAGCATTTCCTGTTTTCCATCGACCCAATCAACTTTGTAGGTCGTCATTTTTGTAGCCGGGATCAGTTCACTGCAAGTGCAAATAAAAGTTGCCATGAAAGGTTTACAATATGTGCCTACTTACTAATCGCATTTTCTGGAATATGTTTTAAAATAGTTTTAAAATGAAATTATTTGAGCTGTTTAGTGGAATATCTAATTGCAAACCGGCTACATTTGACATAATCCTTTCCCAGATAATAAGTGGTATCTGAGGATTTAATCAGAAAAGATATCTAATCACATTAATGCGGCTGATGTGTGCACCGAAAATCCCCATGACTGGTGGAACGAGTGGAAGCGAAGATGTCAAATCTTCCGTTACCTTTTTAACAAAAGAAAAACTTATCATGCTGTTTGACAATAATTTTAAGTCAAAACTAGTCCGTGATATGCTTTGAGAGCTTTGAACGACCAATAAACACACACAAATTTAATTCTGAGACAAATTTTGATTTTCTATTAATAAGGGGAAAAAGACATTTTACATATTTGCTACATTTGGCTTGAATGCCATCTTTATGATTTTTTTTTGTATGGTATTCAGTTGGAGCTGCCTGACAGCTTAACTTGTCAAGGCTGAACTCTCGGTCTGGCTTTTGCCAAGTTTCCTCTCTACCAGGACCAATACTCAGACGGACTAGGCTATGGTGCCCACATGAACACTGTTTTTTTATTAGTATTGTGACGTGATAGTTTTTGAAAAATACCCATATTCCCTTGCTTCTGAGAAAAGGAAGCATTGTGAACATCAGCAGCTCCATCAGAACTTGTTTGAAATAGTAGTGTAGTAGTGTCATTACTAATACTGTCTAGTCAAAATGGTTTTGAATAATTTGTCATTTAAGTGCTATTCTGATTACCGTAATCCGGGGTAACATTGATCATTTTTCTGAATGTTTCTACAATATTTCGTTTGAAAATGCAAATATTGCAGGTTTTATATTTTTAAAACAAGTACTGCCACCCATAGCTCGAGACTATATACTGTATTTTGTTTATTGAAAGATTTAAGCATGTTAAAAAAAATGTTTTAGGTGATTTTTTGATTTAGTTGATATGGGGTAACATTGATCACCTATATAAACAACGTTCGGTAATACTAAAAATGTCGTTACTTACTTAAATCATGGCCCCTGATGCCGAATATGAAGACCAAACGCTTACAAGTCATTTACTTTTTGAGTTATTTTAAAATTAAAAACACCTTGAACCACGGAATACGCCTAAAGGTAGGCAATTTCCTAAGGGAATTTTACATTCCTAACAGTAATTCAGTAATGTTGTCTAATTGAGCATTCTTATAAGAGTTTTGACATCGGAATCGTTTTCGGCAATGTCATTTTTAGTAAGAACCACATTTTGCTTGCTTATATCGTTTGTAGAACTTATGTGAGACATGAATCTTCGGTAGTGTCATCCTTAACAATTAAAATCATTATTTCGAAAAGTTGACAAATTCACGCATTAGGTAAACGCAATATTCACATAAATATTAACTTGTATTAGCTTATAAATATAAGAAAGAGAAGCACCATTCATGATTTGAAAATGTTTCATCAATAAATGATAATACGAACTTTTGATTAGGTGAGTCATTCCGATCAATGTTACCCCGCTGATCAATGATACCCCGGACTACGGTACTCCTGTCTTTTACGTAAGATTAGAGGCCTAAATGTCAATGGGTTACATACATGCCAGGGGCGACTCGTAACCTCACTTTCTACCTGTTCTACGATACTAAAAAATTATATTTTGGCAGATTTACAATCAAATGCAACAGTTAAATGATTGAAATCAACTATTTTAGTTATTCTTTAATTAATAGATGCGCATTTCTTGTGAATATTCATGAATTTATAAACGTAGAACAGGTAGATTTGAGGTTAGGGAATCGCCACTGATACATGCCCTGATTCGCTACTCACCACCTGGTAACGCACATATGCTAGTGTCTATGCACGAAAAATCGCTAAAAGGTAACGCAAAAAATATTTGTATGGCGAAATGCATCTACCGAATTATTTCTCAAATTGGGAACTATTATCGAAAAAATATTTGGTATCAATTGTGCGTCATGATGATGGCTATCATGCCTACCAAATATTTTTTCGATTAAATCTTCCATTAACAAGATATTTGAAGTTAGATGCCTTTCCCCATACAAAATAAAACGAGAAAACTCCTGCTGATCAACTGTGGGCAAGAGCAAAGCAGGTAATCCATTGTCGTGAAGTCTTAACAAAATTAAGCTGTTTAGTAGTAGTTCTAGTTAATTTCATTTTTTATTGTTAAAAGTATTTATTGGTCATTACGTTCATATGGGGGGTCGGTAGCCTTGAGGTAACGCTGTCGCTTCATAAGCGGAAGGTCATGGGTTCAATTCCCAGCCCCTCCACAGAAAAACCCGTCCAGCCACCAGAAGACGCCGCACCGTGCTCTGGGGAGCACATCCATCCTTCGTCAGTATCAGATGGTGACTGAGACAAACTGACCCACTTCGCAGGCAGCTTAGCCTCAAACGACTCAGGAACACGGCAAAACGAACCACCGCAAGAGCAATGGACAAACAATGGCTTATGGAAATCGATTGGACTTACAGCAGAGCACTCTCCTACCTGCTCGGTGTAGAAGAGAGTGAAAGCAGATGTAAATATAGATTAGTTAAAAATAGATCTGTATCGGTAAAGAAGATACAGATCAACTGATTCCGGCACAGTAGTGGCCACAAGCACGGAGCGCCTTTAAAAAAAAATACGTTTATATATCCTTGAAGAAAAAAGTCACTTTCCTTGCCTGCTCAACTATTTCTCGAACCTAGCAAGTGAACCGCTCTCAGCGTCTTACTTTCCATAGTCACTTTTAAGTGAATATTTAAGAGTAAAGTTACCTTAGGCTTCTATAACAGTCTCCTACAAGATTCACTTTTCGGTGGCAAATGCAATGCTTCACAACGCCTACTTTCTACTTGTAAATTTTGCGAAAATGAAGCTGGAATTAGATTATTTATACCGTTGTTACAAAAGAGGTATTTCTTTTTATGGCAATGTAAAAACCATATTAAAATAAGATTGTCGCCACTGATTTGTACTCAGTGAATCTACTAGCCATTTTCCTCAGAGTAATATTCCCTACGTCGTATATGATAACGATGTGTCTAGCTAGCTAATAGTAAGAGTGGCTACGGTTCATCCTGGTTAGCAAAAGGCAAACTGATCGTTACCAATAGTATTAATGGCCACTTCGAATACACCCGATTCTGTTTTTGTACGATTTTTTTTTTACACGGCCGTGCAAAAAAAAGTTTCCATATATTTTTTTTCGCCAAAACCTTAATTTTGCATGAAACGTCGAGAAATGGTGTTACTTATTTTGCACGGTTTTTGAAATTTTGAACTGAAAACTTTTTTTGCACGGTACGCATCCCCCGTGCAAAAACAGAATCGGGTGTAGATTAATTATTTGAAATGGGCATCAATTCTATCAATGACGCAGAATGGTTTCCATCATATGGGCTAATGGATTATGCCCTCCCATCGCGGCAAGGTCGCATATCCAAGGGGAGGGCCAAAATTCTACCAAAATTCTTCTGAAAGTTATATCAAATATTCTCCTTCCACCTATCCCAGGAAGACGTGAAGCTGGCAGTTGAGTTCCGCCGGGATTTGTGGCTTCGCCATCAGTCGGCAAAAAACGACAAGGCTTTCTCAAGTACGGAAAAAGACGGATGAGATCCGCAAAGGCACTACCATAGAAAAACACCACAGCTGGCTTTCTTCTTCGTGGTAAAAATCGGATAACTAAAACAAAAACAATATTTTTGACAGAGTAAATGCTAAGTTCGAAATTCCAACTTACTCTGAGTAAAGTATCGTTTTATTCATATGGTTTTGAGTAAATGCTCAGAGACTTTACTTTGCTAATCGTGTTGAGCATGAGCAAGTACTCGGTTTTATTCATATGACCTAATATCCTCAAAGTTTACTGCACTTTTGGTATGTGTTCCGTACGGAACGTGCAGAAACCCCACGAGAAGAAATAATTAACCAACGTAGCACAACCCGCATTAGCAACAGAAACAACGACAACCGCAAACATAGCCGAAATGCAGAACTCACACAGTTCAAGCCCCCGATGAGTCCCACCCTAACGACGCCACTGAGAGTGTGAGTTCCATCCACGACCGTGATTGTCAACCGTGAGTGCCGCTAAGCGATTCGCGCCGTCATCATCGTCATCATCATGGCACTCACCACAACAACAGCGAACCAACGAGTGCAAACGCGTCGCGAATGTTCCACGCGCGTCTGGAACACGTGTCGGGGTTGCGCGAGAACTTTCTCGATGTACTCAGTACGAGTATAAATACACGGAGGGAAACGCTTGCGGATCAGTTTTATTTCAACCGTCGCGGAATTTACATCCAAGTGAAGAGTAAAAGTAATGTAAATAGTAGAAAGTGCAGAGAATAAAGTGTAGTGTGTAGTAGTGTGAAAAGTAGTGGTGTGTTTCCTTTCATCCGCCCCGAAATACAGTCCACCCCGACCCGACCGGAGTTGGCCACGGGTTAACGCGCCAACATAGTGGTCCTTCGAGCCGGATCCAGTGCCGCCCCACCGCCGTAGGAAAGGATTACGCACCACCGCTACCCGACACGTTTGCGTGGCACCCTAGCCAAAACGTGCACCGCCCGAGAATAGGAGAAGCTACTACTGCTACCGCCGCCACCGTTTGTGGATTACCGAGCATTCGTCGCCCAAGGAGAACTCTACACCGCCGTTCCGACCCGACACGCTGTCGTTACCCGCAACGCTGTGTGTTCCAACAGAAGATCGTCTACTATGACACCACCGAAGACCAGATCGGCTGCAAAGGCAGCAGCTGAAGCCGCTTCCAATTGGGAAGTCACCACCGATGCCGAGACGCTGAAGGAGCTTTCGTCGCTGTCCCGCCAACGTGACCAAGTGAGCCTGAAACTAACGAGAGTGGAAAGGGCACTTGTCGCCGCTCGCAACCAGGTTAGTCCTTCCCAGCTGAGGACATTCTTGAAGAACATCGACGACGCCTACAGTGAATTCAGCACAGTGCACAGCAAACTGATCGCCATCATTCCCGACGAAGCCTTCCGCCAGCAAGAGGAGGTTTATGTGTCGTTTGAAGAACGATACAACTACGTCCGCACGACCATCGACGAGCTGATGCTGGCAAACGAGATGAACTCCGTCAGAGCTCCAGTGCCACAGCCACAAGTGATCGTGCAGCAGCAACCATTGAAGGTTCCGATCCCCACCTTCGATGGATCGTATGCCAACTGGCCTAAGTTCAAGGCCATATTCCAGGACCTGATGGTAAACTCAGGCGATTCCGATGCCATCAAGCTTTACCATCTTGACAAGGCGCTTGTTGGTGAAGCATCAGGAGTTCTAGACGCGAAGGTCATCAGCGAAAGGAATTACCTGCAAGCATGGGCCATCCTCACCGAAAGATTCGAGAACAAGAGGATCATCGTAGAGACGCACATTCGTGGCCTATTCGACATCCAGAAAATGGCTTCTGGATCCTGTAAGGAGCTTCGACGGCTTCACGACGAATGTACCCGCCATGTCGAAAGCCTGAAATACCTCGAGCAGGAGTTCTTGGGTGTTTCCGACATGTTCCTAGTCCACATTCTGACGTCCGCGATGGATCAACCAACAAGGATGGCATGGGAGGCCACACAGAAGAAAGGTGAGTTGCCGACATATGCGCAGACCGTCTCATTTCTTCAGACCAGATGCCAAATGCTGGAGAACTGTGAGATGGTATTCAACCCAGACACAGAGCGCTCACCCAACCAATCAGCACCGAAGGCTTCCAAAACGATTGCATCCGATTCGACCCTACGAGCAGAATCAAACGAACCTCTCAGAAGAAGTGTTTGTGACTTTTGCCAAGGACCTCATCGCAACTACCAATGCAGTACGCTTGCGAAACTGCCGATAGTTAAGAGGATGGAAAAGGTATGGACAACTGGTGCCTGCTTCAACTGTCTTCAAAAAGGGAACACTTCCAGCGAGTGCTCTTCTCCGAAGGTGTGCCAGAAATGCCAGAAGCGGCATCATACACAACTCCACAACGACGAACCAACGCAAGGCTTGAGAAACAACGTGTCCTATCCAACGATCGAAACCCGATTACCCCCGAACCAGAGCACGGTGTCCACCAGTCCAGCAGTGTCGAGTGAAGACTCAAGACCATCGCTTCAATGCAACTACGTCGATTCCTCCAAAACCGTGTTTCTACAAACCGCAGTCGTCAACGTTATAGACCAGCACGGCCGACCGCTGCCATGCCGTGTTTTGCTAGACAGTGGTTCACAAGTGAACTTTATCTCGACCGATTTAGCGAACCGTCTAGGCATAGAAAAGCAACGTGTCAGCATCCCGATTCGAGGTATCAGCAACGTCCGAACTAATACTCAGGAGAAGGCTATGATAGAATTTCGATCCCGAATAACCGACTACCGAGCTAGAGTGGAGTGTTTAGTCGCGCCAACCGTGACAAGCTACATTCCGTCAACATCAGTTGATATTTCAACGTGGAGTTTTCCAGTCGGAGTCTGCCTTGCTGATCCAGAATTCCATAAACCCGCCAAGGTAGATATGCTGTTGGGCATCGAATTATTCTTCGACCTTCTGCGACCAGGAAACATCAAACTAGATGAGGACTACCCCGAACTACGAGAGACACGACTAGGATGGGTTGTCTCTGGTGTGTTCCGAGACAGATCTATCCTTGAGGAAGCTCAACATGCATTCACTGCTGTTGTAGACAGTGCCAACCGATCGAATCAACGATATCCGTAACCTAAGAGAAATTCGACTCCAACCACACGCATCAGGAGAGCGCCAAGCGTGCATGTGATTTCAACCCGAGAACCGACAAACATCAACCGACGACCTCTCCGAAACATCGCACGTAAGAAGAGTGAGTGTTATCCAGCCACATACAAGCCGTCACGAACCAATCAAACTCGAGGAAATGAGGATTTTATGCGCCGCCATCCAAGCCTGGTCTTTTACCCACGAATACGCCCCAAAGGTTTCGACACTCGAACATTCGATTCAGCGACTACCCATAGAAGAGCAGCACCGTTAAGTACCACGAACAGGCTGTTGAACTTCGTGTCAACCGGGGGGAGTATGTTCCGTACGGAACGTGCAGAAACCCCACGAGAAGAAATAATTAACCAACGTAGCACAACCCGCATTAGCAACAGAAACAACGACAACCGCAAACATAGCCGAAATGCAGAACTCACACAGTTCAAGCCCCCGATGAGTCCCACCCTAACGACGCCACTGAGAGTGTGAGTTCCATCCACGACCGTGATTGTCAACCGTGAGTGCCGCTAAGCGATTCGCGCCGTCATCATCGTCATCATCATGGCACTCACCACAACAACAGCGAACCAACGAGTGCAAACGCGTCGCGAATGTTCCACGCGCGTCTGGAACACGTGTCGGGGTTGCGCGAGAACTTTCTCGATGTACTCAGTACGAGTATAAATACACGGAGGGAAACGCTTGCGGATCAGTTTTATTTCAACCGTCGCGGAATTTACATCCAAGTGAAGAGTAAAAGTAATGTAAATAGTAGAAAATGCAGAGAATAAAGTGTAGTGTGTGTTCACGCACAACGCGAACAGTGTGCAACATTTCAACCCTGATCAGTTCAGTCATAGTTTTCACCATCTTGTTGATCCTGTCTATGTAATCCATTCCCCCCTAATCCCATTCATGTACAGCAAACACATAACTAACCTCGAGTCGCCGCGAGTATTTCGGCTACCACAACTAACAAGCACCCTTTCCTACCTGAACCTCACACACACACACACTACTTCACGCAACCCGACCGACTAGCTTGAGCTCTCCATCATCACACCACCCGGACCACCGATTGCAGCATCCAGTACATAAGACAGTGGAAATTTTCCACCGAAGCCATTTCACTGTGCATGCAATGAGTCCTTCTACCTGCAGCCTACTTAAGGAGCTTGCGTGCACAGATGTATTCATTCAGTATTCAGTTTCTAACCGTTGTATGGCACGCGAATAAACCGTCGAAGTTCGAAAACCAATATCAAAAGTGTTTCCCTCACCGAAAGCAGCCCAACCTAGAAGTCCTTTTCAGGACTGTTGTTAAGAAATCATTTTCACAGTCTGAGCTATCGACACCCAGGCATTCCTTCAGGAGAAGGAATTGGCCGATCATCCCTGGCATTCCGAAGAGGAATTGGCCGCCGAAGCAGGGATCCTTCAACCGAAAGAATTGCCCTCGTCAACTACTGTCCGTGATCGGACAGTGTGTAGTAGTGTGAAAAGTAGTGGTGTGTTTCCTTTCATCCGCCCCGAAATACAGTCCACCCCGACCCGACCGGAGTTGGCCACGGGTTAACGCGCCAACAGTATGAATAAAAAGCATTTCGAACATGCAGTACTTACTGCTTTCGAACATAAGCTTTTACTACATACGGGTAGCAGTGACAAAGATGGTAACGATGAAGAGAAATCGATGAATGCTGATAATTCCTGATGAAAAATCAATGATGAAATCAAGCGTGTGCTAGAATAAGGGCGTAAGTCGCATGATCGATTTCTCTTCGTCGATCCTCTCTTCTGTGAATAAAGGTGACAAGACGCGGGTTTGTCATCATTTTTTCACCTAAGGACGCAAGATTGCATCGCTGCCTAGCGTCCTAAAGTGAAAAAATACTAACAAACCCGTTCCTTGTCACTTTTATTTACAGAAGAGAAGATCGATGAAGAGAAATCGATCATGCGACTTACGCCCTTATTCTAGCACACGCTTGAAATACAGTTAAATCACCAGTCACCGTGCGGCATCCATTCACCGTGCACAATCCTACAGAATATTCATACAATCTTCACAAATTATTCTTTTGTCAGAAAAATAAGATAAAACTGATGGAATGAAGTAATTTTTGTTACAAAGCATTTTGAAAAACGTAGTTTATGTAGTCAAAATCATGTGAATCCTGTTTGATAATGAGATTTTTCAACACTCTTAGTAGAAACGCCAAATATTCCCATTTTTCATTTTAACGATAGAGCATGAAATTTTTCAAAATTTCGACAAGTTTTCGCTGTGGATACTATTAGTAAGATCTATTTCATCGTATGAGCAATTAGATTTTATGCAAATTAGAATTTTTTATTGTGTTTCAGTCGAAACCCAAATGCACGGTGAATGGATCCTTTTCAATATATATGGTTCCTATTACCGTGCATTAGTGTGGCATGAAATTTTTCGGTAGTATTAGAGTTATTGTTGTGTCGTCATTAAACTACTTCATATTTAGTTTTTGAGTGAACATGGAATTGTATGGACAATACAGTCAAACCTCCTATAACGATTTTAATAAAAAAAATAATTATTTAGTCAATTTTTAAACTTTTTATGGTTTTGATTGTAAATAAAGATTTGAATACTCTTAAAAATGAGTGCGCACACTACTAGCAACTAGAGATGGTTGGGTTTCATATTTTTCAAACCCGAACCCGACCCGTACCCGACTTATTTTATTTCTTCAAACCCGGACCCGACCCGAACCCGAGATAATAATTGAAAAACAAACCCGTACCCGACCCGAACCCGAAAATATTTTGCTGTTTAAACCCGAACCCGACCCGAAACCGGAAAATTTTTTGTAAGAAAAACCCGAATAAAACCTGCGTTTGATAAGATGGTAAATTCTTCGTTTCTGATGCATAAGGAAGCTTTAAGGTTTTTACTCTGTTCACAATTCTCACCAAACCCGACTTTTTTCAAGCCCGAACCCGATAATTTTGAAGCCTTCAAACCCGACCCGAACCCGAAAAATTTCAAATTTTCAAACCCGAACCCGACCCGAACCCGTCGGGTTCTAGTAGTGGTGCACTAGTGTGCACGGTAAATGGAGACATAGAACGGTACGAGGCGACCTTAACATGACATTTTCTAAAATAATTTTTGAGTATTTTTTTGTTATGCATCACTTGTTTTTGATATTTTTACGCTACTTAGAGGTATTCTAGTACGCTTCAAATTATTTGGAAAAGTTATATAATTTTTTGAAGTGCATTTTTTTCTTAAATGCACGGTGAATGGTAGCTTGACGGTACTGTTTTCTCTCGTGAGTTGCGAAAAATGAGTTTGATGGCGTGTTGGGTCGTACAACCGGAATGTTTGGGAACCTATGCTGCCGTGAATCACAAGTCAGTCCCATCTGTAAAAAGTAGGCATTGAGAAAATGGAGTGTGAAGTTTCCAAACTCGTTTTCCATACGAATATTCAAAAAATTCCAGCGGATTGGAACATGTTCAAATCCTCATGAAACTTTCTGTTCACTACGATATCTTTCTGAGAAAAATATAAAAATGATCAGAACACGGTTCATTTTTGTGTTACACGGTACAGAAATCTGCAGTGGGACTGATTTGCGGTTACTTTTCATTATGGGACAATTTGACTTGCTGTTTTTTCTTACTTTTTCGGAACAAAACTTATTATCTCATTAGGGCAGCTGAAAGAGCATTGGAAGATGGGTTGAAAACTGAACTCAACTCAATTTTGATGAAAATGCAGATGGGACTGACTTGCGATTCTGGGCAGTATGGTCTAATAAAGTTTTCATTCAACTTACCATCCAATGTCGTAATGATCAATCAAATCCGCCGGAAGCTGCCGACATTGCTCCAAAACCTTGTCGCACTGTTCATTGAACCGGTCCTGCTGTTTGATGAAGCCAAAATGTCCCAACGCTTTGATCTCATCCTGGATCTGCTTCACCAGCGCCCTCCGATCTTCCGGGAGATTGATTCGTTTTTCCAGCTCTTCGCGTTTTTCGTCCACAATTTCCTGTACTTCCATTTTGGCCGCATCGTGAATGGCTTTCAGTTCGGCCAGCATGGCATCGCCAACGGTTTTGATCAGGTTCAGATTTTTCTTGGCCATTTCCGTGTGTTTCTCAATCTCTTCGATCTGTAGACCGATTTTGGCAATTTTGTCATCTGTTACGCCAATTTTCTCTTGGTAAACCGCTTCCATACGATCGAATGGGTGTCTTTTGTGGTCGGTTGCTTCAAGGATGCATTCCGAGCAGATCTCCGTCTCGCAGGTCAAACAGAAAAAGGCCAATTCTTTGCCATGCCCGGAACAATTCGGAGGCATCTTTGGAAGCGCTGATTTATCCGCACATTTTGAACAAATTCTCTCCAAATTGATGCATTTCTCACAGAAGTATTCGAAGCAGTTGCAACACAATTTGGGCTTTTCCACATCCAGATTGCACGCCCCGCAGGTGCTGTCCAAGTTGGACAGTTTGCGTTTTGAATTACGTTTTGGGCTGTTTTCTGGGCTTACTTGGGATTCTTCCGGAACCGATTCATACTTGATGGGCGACATCTGCGTGGGACTCGGACAGTAAGTGTCGGAAGATGGGGGATAAATCAACGGAGACAGCGGCGGAGAATTCATGGTAAAACGATTTATGTGAACCAACAACGAAAACGAAATCGGATTTAAACTATTTACACGGGTACACTTTTCACAAAAAGTAACTGTTTAACGCTTTAAAACAAAATTTTTATGTTAAAATCACATAACATCTGAACAAACAAGAAACTGACCGGCAACTGGTTGGTGGTTGAAAACGAACTACCAACATGACGAAAATGGCGCGGTATGTACCAGGGTTGCATCTCGTAATGAAATTGAAAACAAAAAGGGTAACGCGGGCTCTGAGTAGAGATCTTTCAGGGTGCTTAAGTATTTAATCCCGCCTTTTACACCACGGTGGTTTGCGAATACCCTTTAAAGCGAAGTATTTATGCACTTCAACAGAAAAGTAATCGCCTATCTCGTTGCGTGGGAAATTTCTTGCAAGAAATGCTCAAGAAAAGCATTTTTCTTTGATCGCAGTACGCAGTTGAAAAGAAATGTCAATTCAAATGGTGCTCACTGTAGGAAATTTCTTGACCATTTCTTGAGCACAAATTTTTACTTTTCTTGAGCGGAACAGCATACTTAGCTTAAGCTAAGTATGCTGTTCCGCTCAAGAAAAGTAATAATTTCTGCCCAAGAAATGGTCAAGAAATTTCGTACAGTGAGCTCCATTTGAATTGACATTTCTTTTCAACTGCGTACTGCGATCAAAGAAATATGCTTTTTTTGAGCATTTCTTGCAAGAAATTTCCCACGCAACGAGATAAGCGATTACTTTTCTGTTGAAGTGCATACTTCGCTTTAAAGGGTAAAAATTCACCCATTTCCGCTAGAAGTGCCTCCGCCACATTTAAAGCTAAGTATGCTGTTCCGCTCAAGAAAAGTAAAAATTTCTGCGGAAGAAATGGTCAAGAAATTTTCTACAGTGAGCTCCATTTGAAATGACATTTCTTTTCATCTGCGTACTGCGATCAAAGAAAAATGCTTTTCTTTACCATTTCTTGCAAGAAATTCTCCACGCATCGAGATAGGCGAATACTTTTCTGTTGAAGTGCATACTTTGCTTAATGAGTAAACACGGTTTACTCTTTAAAGAGTAAAAGCGGTTTCTGTCAATGGATGGGTATTTTTACCCCTCACGGTCGTTTGCGATTACCCTTTCATGGGTGAAAAAATACCCATTATCGAATAGCTTCCAGATCTGTCAAAACATGGGTGAATTTGAAAACTCGAAAAGAGTAAAAAAATACCCATTTTTTAAAACCATTGTCGATCTCATAAATGGGTGAAAAATAGTTATGAAAAGTGTGCATCAATTTGCGGAGAATTTTCGCGCTTCTTGATTCTTAGTGAATTTCTCATATCATCTGTTTTATTAAGTCCTGGATATTCCATAAAAACGGTGAGTGATGTTTGTTTGGAATATTTCTTCAAATAATTAAAATTGTATATTTTTGTTTATGAAATTTCTGAAATTTCAGAATACTTGGAGAGTTGCACCGGCTTGGCATCGCCTTTCATTCCGGCGCAATGTTACATCCATACGACAGCAATAAAAAGTGCTTAAATATAATTCCCGTATGTTCCATTTGATAAAATAAACCAAAACTATAATTTCTCAATTGTTTTACTTAACGAAAACGTGAATAATCTTAAAATTTATGATTGTCCTCTCATCATTCTCGAAATGGGTAAATTTTCACCCATTTTTCAATGCGGGAGCGTTTAGCATAAAGGGTAAAAAATTACCCATCTTATGACATAAACTGACTTTACTCTTTAATGAGTAAACCGTGTTTACCCATTAAATGTGGAGAGGCACTTCTAGCGGAAATGGGTAAATTTTCACCCATTAAAGGGTATTCGCAAACGACCGTGCTTGTAAAGATGTCGAATGTTTTACAAAATGGGTAAAAATTTACCCTTTTTGTCAAAAATATTTTGCTGGGCGTTTCAATGCACTTCAACAGAAAAGTAATCGCCTATCTCGATGCGTGGGAAATTTTTTGCAAGAAATGGTCAAGAAGAACATTTTTCTTTGATCGCAGTACGCAGTTAAAAAGAAATGTCATTTCAAATGGAGCTCACTGTTCTTGACCATTTCTTCCGCAGAAATTATTACTTTTCTTGAGCGGAACAGCATAAACAAATACTTAGCTTGAGGTATTGCGCATTTCCTTCACCACTGGACTATCGCAGCATTTTTTACAAGTGCGGAAATGCTAATAAAAGTGCGCGATTGCATCAAATCGAGTCGGTGTCTTCAGCGGGGTTATTCCTCGAAGTCCAAACAACAACCCCGCTGAAGACATAGAAATGATTCGATGCAATCCCGCACTTTTATTCGCATTTTCGCACTTATGAAGCCGCACTTCGCAGTCCAGTAGTGAAAGAAATACATAATAAAATGGTAATTTTTACCGCACATTTTTTTTTTTTGATTGAAGTTAAGTATGCTGTTCCGCTCAAGAAAAGTAAAAATTTCTGCGGAAGAAATGCTCAAGAAATTTTCTACAGTGAGCTGCATTTGAAATGACATTTCTTTTCAACTGCGTACTGCGATCGAAGAAAAATGCTTTTCTTGACCATTTCTTGCAAGAAATTTTCCACGCATCGAGATAGGCGATTACTTTTCAGTTGAAGTGCATACTTTGCTTGAGTGTAGGCAAGTTGTACCCGCCTCACGCACGATATTTTGACGTCTGCTAATTTGTCATTCTATTTTGCCCGCCTCATTTTCAGCCGCAGAATCAACACAAAACGCCGAACTGGATGCTTGATTTTCTTGTCGTGAAAAATACTTTCCATTTAAATTCTTTATTGCTTTATAAAAACGTTTTAATTTATTGAAAATTTATTAACTGGTGTTAGAGCAACAGTAACATTATGGATGACGACGCGGAAACCTACAAACTTTGGCGGATTCGCAAAACAGTTATGCAGCTCAGCCACGATAGAGGTTATCTGGTAACACAAGATGAATTGGATCAAACATTGGAGCAATTCAAGGAACAGTTCGGCGATAAACCCAGGTACCTACCTAAATGTATAATATTATGAAAATCCTAGAGTTCAAATAATTATGACAGGGCTGGTCCCTTTTTAGAGGCTTAGTTTATATTTTAATGGGAGGTCTCTTAAGTCAACCAAAATAGTCTTTAAAGTCACTATTTTCCTTCTTGTAATGAATTCTAATTCGAAACATTTAACCAAGGATTACTCTTAAGATTATTCAAACTCCATGATTTCGTTCAGAGATTTTCCACCGATTTTTCCTGTAGTTACTCTAGCGCTCAGGCTCATTTTTCAACCGCCTGTATTTCTGATCGGAGATAGTTATCCGAATCGATTTGTGTGCTATTCATGATAACTTTAGGGGTAGTTTAGCCTCCTGACGAAAGATTGTACGAAGTTTGTTGCATTTAGGAGATCCCGCACTATAGCCATCAGCAAATCTTCCAAAGATTCCAACGGATTCTCTTCCAATCAAAGAAATCCCCAAGGATTTATTCCAGATTTTTTGAAGAAGTTCACTAAAGATTTTTCCAGAGACTACTAAAAGAATTCCTCACTGTAGAATCGTAGATTTTTTCGATTCTTTTTCCAACCATTTTCACATAAATTCCTTCGTGATTTATGTACAAGGCTGGTAGCGAGTCACTTTTAAGTGACTTGGTCACTTTTTTTAAGCCTGTCACTTTAAAGTCTCTTTTTTGAAGCAATTTCAACTAAAGTCACTTTTTTCGTCAAAAAGTCACTTTTTTCAACTATTTTGAGCTAAATTTTCGGGAGAAAATTATGAATCGGCCTTTTTTTAATTAAGCCTAAATTTTATGTTAGGTTATCACCAGACAACTTCATGTCAGTCTCAAAATATTGGTTCATGGTTTTCTTGTGAAAAAAGCTTGAAAAAAAGTTTATCTTTCATGGCGTTCCACGTAGTCTGTAATAGTATCTAAGGTATTATTAGTATACTGTTAGTTAATTGGTATAAAACTAAAGGTTTAAATGTTTAGTACTTCTTTTAAATATCTCATGCATTCCATTCTAATAGATTGTTTATATCTTTTGATCGATAATTAGATGTTTATCTTCTATTGTCGAACACTGCGTTTTTAAATATGCATCATTATTATTCCTTTTGTCTTCGAAATTCGTTTTATTAACCAATCCATTTTGGTATCAAGCACATTGGCGCTTTGAAATTTTACAAAATCTATAATACTTGTTGAATACTTCAACACTAATCACGGTTTTAAAGTATTTTTTATTGCACAGTTTATTACAATTCTACCGACTATAACCTCCATGTCAAGTGTATCATGAAAGTGTCCAAGTAATTTTGATTGGAATATTAGAGGCTTAGTGCTAATTCAACATCATAACTCAGAAGAACAGCCTTTTAAACCTATTATCTTTATACTAAATGTCGATTCGGCCAAACGTACCTCCCATTAAATTTACTGATGGAAAGTTTCATTGGCGTAACTTGAACTCAAATCTAGAGGGGGCTTGGCTTGACTCTTCTGACCGAAAAAATCTCCTAAGTAAGGTGTATAATTAGCATGAGAGTTAAACTTTTCTAGGGGGGGCTTGAACTTTTCTAGGGAAGTCTAAGCCCCCTCTAGCCCCCCCGTTTTTACGCCAATGAAAAGTTTCAATGTCACTCAGGCTATGTCAAGCATTTGTTCTCTTTTAGTCGGCGTTCGAAGGACGCGTCTGTGAGCAGGCTTGAGAACTGTGATCACAATTTGCCACAGTTCATCGATTCTGCCAGTCAACCAAAACACAAAGCATCAGCAGCATCAATTCCAGGGGGGTGGCATGAGCCAATTTTTACCAACCCAACAAATTCAACATGGCGACCAGTGTTCATGTTTTGATTATTTTTGTAGGGACAAAACATATGTTTTTATTGATTGGATATATCAATGATACCTCGCTGATACGTAAAACACTAAACAAAATGATGAACTAATGAAAAGCGTCCCCAAATACGACGATTCAATGTGATATGTTTAATTGCCAGAATCTAGCACTAGCAGCGTATGAGCCGTATACTCGAAAATCAGGAGCAAGGCTAGGGCAAACCGACCAGAAAGTGGGTACCAAAACGCGAAGTACCAAAACGATGTGAGGAAGAGCCGAAATGTATGCAGGATGACAGCCGTGTCGGTCCACTGATCAATTCCATCAAGTGTTGCGCTGCCAACGGTTCACACACTGCTTGACTGTTTTTGTCTCTCCACTATGACCGTTTTCGGGCAGCCATCTCGAGGTGAATGATTGAAAAAATGTTAAATAATTCAATCGCTAATATTTCGCTTGTGTTTTCAACTAATTGAAATCTATTAGCTCTAACAGCAAGAGCACAATCATTCCGTTGCGATACATATAAACAAGTTCAATTTCATGCTGCCTTTATCGAGCAAAAATGCAAAACCCCGAAAACCGGAAAAATCGCGTCACCACTGTGCTCAAGTCATTTCGCATTAGGGTTTGAAAAAACGTTGCGAAGAAGAAGATTACAGTTTTGAAGAGCCGTGACATTTTTTTGTTTTGAACGGTCATGGATTGCTTTGGATTTTGTATGCTTTGGAATTGTACATTTCTCATCCCTGTCTGTGACACATTGGTTTTAAGCAGTATTTCAATTATATTCGATCTTATATCATCATTTCTAATTCGAAATATTGATTAATGCCCAAGTATTACATTTTCCGTAATTTCACAAATGTTCAAAATTTTTATTAAAATTTAAAAAAATATAGACACAAAATTTTGAAAAGATTGAAAATCTGCTAAAAAAAAATTTCCGGTTTGGAAAAATTGTAATTCATTCTTTTGTTTGAAAACTGAAAATAATTTTTCTGTTTGAAAAAAATAAGGAAGTACAATAAAAAAATAAATATGGTGCTCAATTTGTAACAGTAGATCATTTTGAATATTTTCTATCATATTGGATATTGATCGTAAAACAGTGTAATAGAATTGCAATAAAAGTGATTACGATTATATTTTCAAGTCACTTTTAGTCACTTTTTCGAGAGTCGAAAGTCACTTTTTGGTCACTTATTTCTCAAATCTGGTCACTTAAGTTACTTTTTTCAGTACATCTTTTTGCTACCAGCCCTGTTTATGTATGGCTTATCTCCGGAAATGCTTGAAAATTCTTCCAAGGATTCGATAGCAACAAATCTGAAATTATACTTTTGCCGAAAGCTTTTCTCCGAAAACCTTACACATCTATTTTTCCAGATATTCTTTCAGCCATTGTCATATTGTCTCCAAAATTCATCCAGGATTTACCCCAGTCATTGCTTCAAAAATTATACTAAACAATCAACAAAGGATTCCCCATTAAGTTCCTATACAAATTTCTCTAGGAATTTCTCCGTCCAAATATTTATCGAGAAATTTGTTAAAAAATTGTTTGACAATTTCTTTTTTGAAGAAATATTAGGAGGAATTTCTGGAGTTAATTCTGAAGACATCTCTGGTTGAAATGCTAAAGAAATCCTGTACAACAATAAATTACTTGTTGAATTCCCGAAGAGTGGTCTCTATTTTATTAACGAGATATTAGCCCTGGGCAGTTCATCACGGAACCAACGGCTTAACTAGGAAGTCGTCACTATAACGTTTCGTCATTAGTGACTATCTCGGGGATGGGATTCGATCCCAGGTCCTCGGCGTGAGAGGCGTGTGTTCTAACCACTACACCAGGTCCGTCCCCTTGATTCCCGAAGATGTCAACGGAAATCCTAGATAAAATCCTATAAAAATCATTTGATGAACTCCTGAAGAATTTTCCTGAGAGATTTCTAAAAGAATTTAGAAATTGGTGGATCTTTTAAACAATTTCTGGGGTTACCCTTAGAAAAATTTCAAATGTAGAAGATATCTATAAAACGAAATTCTTGGAGGAATTCCTTTGCAAGCTCGTAAAAGAATCACTAAATGAACTTTTGTTGAAATTATAAGAGTAATACCTGAGGAAAGTTTGTTTATATATTATACTATATATACTTAAAGAAATATCAGGTGGGAATGTTTGACAGATATTCATAAAAACTTTTTTCTCTTAATTCCTGTTTGTTTGTTTATTCGTTTTCTATGTTTTTACTCGATCTCTTTTTGGTTTCATTTTCCAGGCATGAGGTTTCTAAAGTTCCTATTCTTATCCGCTACAAGTCCTGAGAATCAATAAATGTATCCTTTGGCCAAATATTTCAAAAGTAGATTTTTTTCAAATATATTTGATTTTCCTTGTCCTGATAAAGAGTGTACACTGATAGGATACCGTGATCAATAAAATTAAATTACAATTACAATTACAAATACTTGAATTAGTTTCTAATGAAATCCCTGACAAAAAAAACTTGAAAAATGCATACAGTAATACGAGATATTTACTCGTAATTTCCAACAAAATTAAAATATTTATTCATAGAAAAATATAGCTTATCTATCTAAAGAAGATTTCTAAAGTTTCTATTTATAAGACACTTAGTCACTACCAGCCCTGTTATGATACAAAATTATGTACTTTCAGCGAGAAACGGCCAGCACGTTCGGATTTAATTGTGCTGGTGGCGCACAATGACGATCCGACGGATCAGATGTTCGTGTTTTTCCCGGATGAACCGAAGATTGGCATCAAAACCATTAAGACCTACTGTACCCGAATGCAGGAAGAAAACATTCACCGGGCTATCGTGGTGGTCCAGGCCGGTATGACTCCGTCCGCCAAGCAATCGTTGGTTGATATGGCACCGAAGTATATTCTGGAACAGTTCTTGGAATCTGAACTGCTGATTAACATCACCGAACACGAACTGGTTCCGGAACATGTGGTGATGACCCCGGAGGAGAAACAAGAACTGCTAGCTCGGTACAAATTGAAGGAAAACATGTTGATGAGAATTCAGGCCGGTGATCCAGTAGCTCGTTACTTCGGCTTGAAACGTGGCCAAGTGGTGAAGATTATTCGGCCCTCGGAAACGGCCGGGCGCTACATTTCCTACCGATTGGTGTGCTAATTTTAGGTTGATAGTATTCTTAAGGAACATGATTTTTCATTTAAATTACTGAATAACAATATTTTTCAAAAATAATTCTCGTTTTCTTCTTTCTGATATCACGATCAAACTAGAACAAATCTAGCTGTGAAGCTTAATCGAAACCTAAATTGCGTTATTTCTTGTTTCCAACCATTTTGTTTTGCACTATTAACTGATTCTGGTAATTTTGACTTCTATATGTATTTTCCACAAAGTTTGTTTTCTTGACTTGATAAAAAGTGTAAACTAATAAGTTACGGTAAAAAAAAAACATTACAAATGTGCTTATTCTGCGCGGCATGTGAGTCGAGACAAGTCGCTCGCACCGCGAGTAACTGTGCTTATTCTGCGCGGCGTGTGAGGTGACACGAGTCGAATGAGGTGACAATGTTAATCAAATGTGCTTATTCTGCGCGGCGTGTGAGTCGAGACGACTCACCGCGAATGACGTGAGACGACTAATGTTAATCAAATGGGAGCTAGTCGACAATTGTCACCTCATTCGACTCGTGTCACCTCACACGCCGCGCAAAATAAGCACAATTGATCAGTTGTTTTCGATATTCGCCAGAAATTTTACTTAAATAGGCAAATGTTGCATATTTTGTATTATTAAAACGAGTACTAGCCCCCGCCGCTCGTGACTGTAAAATTTATTTTGTTTTCTGTAAGTTTTAGGCAAGTTAAAAGAATGTTTTAAGCAATTTTTCGATTTAGCTGATATGGGTTAACATGTATACTGCCCATAAAAGCATAACTGTCCCATATGGATTATCGAACCAAAACTTTTTTTCATCGTAACATGTATATACCATGCCTATCAAAATTTACACACTTTGTTTGAAAATGTTGCGGAAAAATATGAGCTTGGTGCTATTGGAGATTCAAGCCGCAGGGAAAAGACTTTTCCGGGAGAAAATAACTTGACACGTGTTCTAGTTAATGGTCGAACTACTAATGAAAATTTATTACAGGTTCATATTCTACAAGGGTGGTTGCTATGGAATGTACATAGCAACGGAATGATGTTGAATATATCAATGATTGCTTCGATTGCTTCAACACTCCTCCTCAACATCATGTGGTAGAATCCCTATGGCTTCTCGCAGTTGCTGTAGCTTCACCGCTCCCAAAGGCTTGGTAAGAAGATCCGCTTCCATCTGCTCCGTAGGACAGTACCGAATTGATACGATACCAGCCGACGCCAAATCCTTCACAAAGCAGTACTTGGTGTCGATGTGTTTTGATTTCCGAGAGATCCTATCCGCTGCTACGAGTGCAATGCAGCTCTGGTTGTCTTTATTGATCACTATGGGCAACGCCAGTTGCTCGCCCAAGTCGTCTACCAGTCGACGTACCCACTGCAGCTCTTGCAAACATTCCGCTAGAGCGATGTACTCCGCTTCAGTGCTGGACAGGGACACGCACGTTTGCTTCCTGCTTCCCCAGCCAACGAGTCCGCCACCGAACTTGAAAATATAGCCAGTGTTGGACTTCCTGTTGTCTACTTCGCCAGCCCAGTCTGCATCCACGAAGCACTCCACTTGAAGGTTGTCACCACCACCCAGATGGAGCTCGTAATTCTCGGTGCCTTTAAGGTAACGTAGCACCCGCTTTGCCTCGTTCCAATCCGCCGTGGTTGGTTTCGTAACCCGACGCCCGAGTATCGAAGTCGAGATTGCAATGTCCGGGCGCGTATTGACAGCGATGTACAACAAAGCACCGATCAAACTTTGGTACTGTTGCCCATCTGCCAATAAGTCGCTATCCTCAAGCAATCGAAGCAATCATTGATATATTCAACATCATTCCGTTGCTATGTACATTCCATAGCAACCACCCTTGTAGAATATGAACCTGTAATAAATTTTCATTAGTAGTTCGACCATTAACTAGAACACGTGTCAAGTTATTTTCTCCCGGAAAAGTATTTTCCCTGCGGCTTGAATCTCCAATAGGTTATGGGCCCAGCACGCTTCCACTGCGCAACAACGCTTTCACGGAGAACGACCATGCTTGGTAGTTCGAATTGTTCAATTCCACAATTTTCGCCCACTCCATCGCTTCGAGAAAAAACAGCAAACTCTTCACGCTTCAATTTTCCGATCAGGAGCTTCCGGCTGGGCCAATAACCTAATGGAGATTCAAACCGCAGGGAAAAGACTTTTCCGGGAGAAAATAACTTGACGCGTGTTCTAGTTAATGGTCGAACTACTTATGAAAATTTATTACAGGTTCATATTCTACAAGGGTGGTTGCTATGGAATGTACATAGCAACGGAATGATGTTGAATATATCAATGATTGCTTCGATTGCTTCAACAGGTGCAGTCCCATATTGAAAAATAAAGGCATAACTGTCTCTATATGAACTTTCAACCCAAGTTTATATATTTTGCTGATTAATAGAAACAAAATATGTAATCTGTGCGGTGGTGCTAAATAAATAAGGCATGCGGAAATGTATTAGAAAATTATAAAAATTTATATGAAAAAACAAACTTCAAACTTTGAGCGCTATTTTCTCAATTCCTACTTATTCCATATGGGACAGTTATGCCTTTATGGGCAGTATATCAGTATCACCCATGTAAACAATGATCGATAATGTTTAATGTAGTTAGGTACTGGATACTAGAGATGGTCGGGTTTCACATATTTCAAACCCGAACCCGACCCGTACCCGACATATTTTATTTCTTCAAACCCGGACCCGACCCGAACCCGAGACAATAATTGTAAAGCAAACCCGGACCCGACCCGAACCCGAAAGTTTTTCGTTGTGTAAACCCGAAATTTTTTTGTAAGAAAAACCCGAATAAACCCGAGTTTGAAAAGATGGTAAATTCATCGTTTCTGATGCATAGGGAAGCTTTTAGGTTGTTACTATGTTCACAATTCTCACCAAACCCGATCTAAACCCGACTCAAACCCGACTTTTTGTAAGCCCGAACCCGACCCGTACCCGATAATTTTGTAGCCTTCAAACCCGACCCGAACCCGAAAAATTTCAAATTTTCAAACCCGAACCCGACCCGTACCCGTCGGGTCCGGGTTCGGGTCGGGTTTCGGGTTTGAAAACCCGAGACCCGACCATCTCTACTGGATACAGAAAACCCAATAGTTAACTCCATCTTTATGTTTAGCTCTGCGGTTTAGCTAACGTGAATAATGTAATTTTAACTTTTTTTCTGTGGATAACAAATGAGGGCTAATTCGCGTCTACGAAGGTAATTTCCACAGTTGACCCTATGCGTGAAGCTCCGATTATTTTACATGGCAAAGCATAGGAAGTCAATTTTCAAATGCTTCTAAAAAATTCAAAACACTTTTTAATTAAATTCTGTTAAGTGTACGGGGTTAGACTATTGATCAACTATAGAATCAGCAGCATATTGTGAAAAAAATAAAAAACTCAAAATTATATGCCTATAATGTAGCCCATCAAAAGTATATCAACATATACTGAAAAGATTTTAAATAACTATTGTAGTTATTTTTATATGAGCATTAGATATTTCGCTTCCTATACCTTGCCGGGTAAATTTTTCGACGCTTCACGCATCGAGCAAACTTTTCCCAGATGGCAGCACCGTACCTTCGTACACTCGAATATACTTCAAATCGTTATTTGTTTATATTTTTTAATTGTTTTGTATTGGGTATGGAGACTTGAAAATTTGCGCCCACCATGCACAGTGTTTTTTTCTGGCGATTTTGTGATCGAATAGAATAGCGGCTAAACCGTTGGTTTTAGTGAAAAAGTTTGTTCAGAGAAGTTTCTTGATTTGTAAAAGCGCTTCTTTTGATACTGCCTGGTGATTGGATCACCTAAAAGTAAGATAAAAAAAATATTTTTTTTTTACCTGTTTGAGATAGACGGTCGGTGTCTTTAGCAAAGTTGTAGCACATGTTAATTCAAGACACTTTGTCGAGGACACCAAATTTCTATCTCTTATACATTGAAAGATATGTAATTTTATCTTAAAATGACCCTTAAAAATCAAAATTTTAGTATAACTTTTTCCTAAAATTTTTAACAATTTTTATGTCTTCTACAAAATAATTCAACTACCAAAACTACCTACATGTTTTTGCTGAACATTGCAACTTGCTATCTCTTATGGTGAAGTAGTTATTTTCAAATAATCGTTTTTTATGAGGCTTTTTTGGACTAATAGCATTAGTTTAGACGCAGATTGACGCACATTGCGATTTGCGATTCTGAGAGGACTATTTTTTCACTTTCAAATGACACTAAGAACTTTTGGCCAGAAGCGGTCTATAGATTTTAATGTTCAAACTAGTTAAACAATAAAAATGCATTTTTTTGCGGTTTTACGACTTTTTTCTTGTTTTCATTACGCTATTTCATATAAAACATGTTGCATTTGATACGTTATGACCATTTTTATAATTTTTGGTAAACTCTCTCACCCACAAACTTCATTTATCAAAGAAATGTTTTTCTTTTTATATTCTTGTTTAAGTCATAACGTTTGACCCAACTTTTGACTCTCCATAGAGCGTTACGTAATTTGTAAACGGTGCCATTTGTTTGTCGCGCAGCTTTTATTTGTGGCGCTACCACGTAACATCACTATCATGTTTATTTGTTTGTTTAATTTGCTTACCGGTAAAACTGACCGATGCTCGAAGTAGGAGCTATGTTGCATATCGCGAGATTTTGAAAGGACCAAGGACATTACATGGTAGCGCCACAAATAAAAGCTGCGTGACAAACAAATGGCACCGTTTACAAATTACGAAACGCTCTATGCAGAGTCAACATTTTTGTGCTAAATGAAGTTTGTGGGTGAGGGAGTATACCATAAATTATAAAAATGGTCGTAACGTATCAAATGCAACATGTTTTATATGAAGTAACGTAATGAAAACGAGAGAAAAGTCGTAAAACCGCAATAAAATTCATTATAATGGTTTAACTAGTTTAAACATAACAATTTATAGACCGCTTCTGGTTAAAAGTTCTTAGTGTTATTTGAAAGTGAAAAAATAGTCCTTTTAGAATCACAAATCGCTATGTGCGTCAATCTGCGTCCAAACTAATGCTATTAATTCAAAAAAGCCCAATGAAAATAGATTATTTGAAAATAACTATTTTACCATAAGAGACAGCAAGTTGCAATGTTCAGCAAAAACATGTAGTTTTGGTAGTTAAATAATTTTGTAGAAGACATAAAAAATATTATTTTTTTTAGAATATACTAAAATTTTGATTTTTAAGGGTCATTTTAAGATAAAATTACATATCTTTTAATGTGTAAGAGATAGAAATTTGGTGTCTTCGACAAAGTGTCTTGAATTAACATGTGCTACAACTTTGCTGAAGACACCGACCGTCTATCTCAAACAGGCAAAAAAATATATTTTTTTCATCTCAATAAGTTGATTTAGGTGATTTAAACACCTGGCCGCTAGTATCAAAAGAAGCGCTTTTACAAATCAAAAAACTACTCTGAACAAACTTTTTCACTTAAACCAACGGTTTAGACGCTATTCTATTTCGATCACAAAATCGGCAAAAAAATCACTGTGTATTGGAAGTCTAGAGTAAAAGCAACACTCAAAGAACCTCCTGGTCAAAGATATTGCGTTGCCTACTTCCCAAACTCCAAACCAAACCATAACTCCAATTATGGACGGCGTGATTTTTTCAAACTTATGCTGGAGACTTGGCCCAAGGGGGTCAGGGGCCTCACATCAATAAAATAAAATATATTTTTCATACCAGAGAATGTAAAAAATTTTTAATTGGATTAAGCAAAAATTTCTTTTTAAGCTACAAATGAAAGAAAGTTAAAGCACAGACAAACAGACGTCACACTCTCATCGCTGACCATCGACCAACTTTTTAACGATCGATTCAAATATTGGGTAGGTGGTCAATCGACCACACGCAGCGCTGGCGTCGTTTTTGTTCGTGTTTGACATTTACACACTACCGCCACCTGTTGGTCCATCGGCCAACCACAGTGTTTTTAGCATTGGGCGTACATGATTTCGTGACTATGATTTTGATCGAGATTTGTTCTAAGCGTTACGTCTGTTTCTCTGTGGTTAAAGGTAAACAACATTTTCGGATAATTCAATTTTGTCTGTGATACAATATTAATATTCACCCCTATTCTCATTACGTTTGAATGCTCTTTCGATCTAAAACCGTAACACTTAGAACAAATCTCGATCAAAATCATAGTCACGAAATCATGTACGCCCAATGCTAAAAACACTGTAGTTGGCCGATGGACCAACAGGTGGCGGTAGTGTGTAAATGTCAAACACGAACAAAAACGACGCGAGCGCTGCGTGTGGTCGATTGACCACCTACCCAATATTTGAATCGATCGTTAAAAAGTTGGTCGATGGACACGGCGTGTCTGGTAGAACAATATTATCACAAAAAATAGGCATCGCTAAATCTTTCACCATTCAAAAATATAGGTTTTTAGCTTCCATTTGACGGGTTCCCCAAAAAAATCCACCGAGGGATCCCGAACATTTTTTTTATTTTAAAGTTTTGTTCCTTGAAGTACAATATTTTCAAATAAAATCATGGTGAACGACAGTTTTATTTCTCTCAAGCTCGATGGTAGCCCAAATTTCAAATGAAAGTTGATATCACAAAGATATATAAGATTACATATTGTAATAACCATAACTGTCCTATGTGATCTTGTGGATTTAATATGCCATAGGACACTTACTAGTACAGTGGAGGAAACAGTCAGTTGAGTTCAACTAATTTTCATTCTTTTACCGAGATCCGCACAGATGAGCGGTCAGCAAATTAATTTTAACTGATATGTCAGCCTAACATCAAGTTTATTTTAAGCAGCACTTTGGATGCTGTCACCAAGCGTCACTTTTACTAAGATGTCAGCAAACGACCTTTTACCGAGATTTGCACAGCTTAGATCGGCATTCGGATTTAAGTGTGTATTTGATTGAAGTGTATAACTGTTTCTTGAATTTTCTTTCTCTTCTGTCTGGAATTACACCCCTATTGAGACAAAGCTAGGTTCTCAGATAAGAGTTCTTCGGTTACTCATTAACTGAGAATTTGATTCGCCAATCATTAATGTTTTTTATATTGTATGTAAGAAAAATATACTCGACCGATGAGATCTAATCAACCATCCTGAAAATTCCACAAACTACGTAACGCTCTAGGGGGTGGGGGGATTAGGCTCGACGTTTAATTTTTCCATACAAAAAAAGTTACGGAGGGGGATGGGGTGAGGTGGTCAAAATAGTGACTCTTTGAATTGAAAACAGTCTTGCAGTTGTGTTTTTTTTTTTTTTTTTTTTTGTCGGGTGTTGAATCACTGCGTCCAATTAACTTGAACTATTGTGATATCCCCTTTTACTGTATGTATAGTACATACATCATCCAATGACATGTATGTCACTAAATGATCTATGTACTTCTGAGCTCATGAACACCTTATTATTGAGAAATAATGGTCCTAAGCTGCAGTGTGAGAATTCCCCCAGTCTGGTGCAATTAGCTTAATAAAGCCTATAACATTGCTGGGGGTTGCGATCCTTATATCGGCAGGCTCTAAGAAGGGCTTACCAAATATCCTGGACCTACGATGGATTTGTGCACTGCAATAGCAGATGAGGTGTTCTGATGTTTCTCGCTCATCGTCACAGAAGCGACAGTTGGAGTTTTGAACAACACCGATCTTTTGTAAATGGTATCTGCTAGGGCAGTGTCCTGTTACTAGACCAGTGTATAAACTTAGATCCCTTTTGCTGAGACCTAATAGTTGTTGGGTTTTCTTTGGATTTATATTTACAAGCCTTTTTGACTGACTCGTATTAGGAGATGCATCCCAGTTTGATGAGGTCTGGCTAACCAGCCAGTTGTTCAGTTCCATTTTTAAGAAACTGTCTGATATTCCGAAGAATGGCTCGGGGCCAGTGAACCTATTAGCAGATCCGTTTCTGGCCAGCTCATCAGCAATTTCGTTTCCCTCTAGACCCGCATGCCCTGGGATCCAATATAGGTTAACTCGATTGCAGAGAGCTAGTTTTTTTCAAAGCTAGAATGCATTCCCACACTAGTTTTGAGTTACACGTGTAAGTGTTAAGCGCCTGAAGAGCCGCTTGGCTGTCGGAGAGAATACATATACTTGCGTGTCTGTATTTCCTTTTCAGGCATAGTAACGCACATTCTAAGATAGCATATATTTCTGCCTGAAATACTGTAGACCACTGTCCTAAGTGAATTGAGGTTTTTGTTCGGGGTCCGTAGACTCCAGAACCTGCCAGATTGTTCATTTTGGAACCATCTGTGTAGAATTTAATAGACCATGGAGGGATGTTGGGTCCACCTTCTTCCCATTCTTGACGGGAAGACATGATCACCTTATAGGGTATGTCATAGTTGACTACCATTTCCATCCTGTCACTACACTTTTCTACAATTGGATTTATAGAAAATTCATTTAATATACTGAGGTGACCCGTAAGATCACCTGATAGTAGGGTTTTTGTTCGTTTCAGCCTCAACGCACTCTTCTCAGCGTCCAGCTTTATGAATTGATCCAGCCGGGGCAGATTAAGCATCGCGTCTAAGGCAGAGGTGGGTGTACTGCGTGCTGCACCAGTAATTGCTATACAGGCAATACGTTGGATTTTGTTTAACTTTGCCCTTGCCGTAGCCTCTTTTGTTTTAGGCCACCAGATAAGAGAAGCATAAGTTGTTCTAGGACGAACAATGGTTTTATAGATCCACATAATCATACTTGGTTTCAGGCCCCATTTCTTACCAAGTGCTCTGGAGCATACCCAGAGTGAATTGAGGCCTTTTTGCACCACTGTTTGAAGATGTGAATTCCAATTTAGCTTGGAGTCAAGTATGACACCAAGATATTTGGTTTCCTTTGAGCAAATCAGTTGTGTTTCGTTTAGGAGAAGGGTTCTCAATTGTACCTTCCTACGTTTTGTGAAAGGTACGATGGTGGTTTTGGAAGGATTTATTCCTAGTTGCTCTCGTTGACACCAGGAAAAGGTATGATCAAGAGCTAGCTGCATCCTTTCGAATATAACGTCTTCAAATTTGCCTCGTACAATAATGACCACGTCATCTGCATATCCTACCACTTCGAAGCCTCTCCTTTCTAAGCTATCTAGAAGCTCGTCCACCACCAGTGACCAAAGCAACGGTGAAAGTACCCCACCTTGTGGGCACCCCCTTGTAGCCTTTACAGTGACGCACGAACCACTTAGCTCAGAGGAGATCTGTCGATTGGCTAGCATAGCATGTACCCAGGTAGCAATGCATGGGTCGAAATTCCTCCTCAACATTGCCGATCCTATAGACGAATAAGAAGCATTATCGAATGCACCCTCAATGTCAAGAAATGCTACAAGAGCGATTTCTTTAGCTTGTAGAGTTTTTTCGATCTTATTGACTAACGAATGTAGTGCTGAGATCGTGGATTTGCCACTCTGATACGCAAATTGGTGTTGTGAAAGAAGCATTGCTTTCATAAATTTAGAATTTATGTATTCGCACAATGCCTTTTCCATGATTTTAAGCATCACGGATGACAAACTGATCGGCCTAAATGCTTTGGGATTTGTTTTGTCCTTTTTACCTGTTTTAGGAATGAAGACAACTCGAACTTGACGCCAATCATCTGGAATATGCCCCAAAATCAAGCTCGCCCTAAAAATCTCTACCATGTGTGGGATTAGCGTTTTCTCCGCTTTTTGGATTAACGCTGGGAAGATCCCATCCATGCCAGCAGATTTGAATGGCTCAAAAGATCTCACAGCCCTTTCAACTCTGGCACAAGTAAAAGCTTCTTTGGCAACCTTAATTGCGTCTCTTTTTGTCCCAGAAACCAAAGATATGGTCTCTTGTGGAACTGAGACAGCAATCTCAGTACCTTTGTCACTTATTCTTGATTGAGGAATTGAGTCAGGGAAGTGAATTCTTAACATTTCACTCACTGTATCGCTTGGCTCTACAGTGAATGAACCGTCGACTCTACGGATACTACCCAGACCATTGGAGTGTTCTTTTGAGAGTGTTTTTTGAAGCCTGGCTACCACGGGGGTCATCTCTATGTTCTCGCACATACTAACCCATGATTTCCGTTTTGAACGCCTTAGCTCCTTATTATAGTCTGTTAGAGCTTTTTTGTATAGGCTCCAAACAGAGGTACGCTTAGCGCGGTTAAATTCTCTACGCGCTGTTTTTCTGAGCTTATCTAGAGTTTTGTTCCACCATGGAACATCTCTACTCGAACTAGTTGTTCTAGTCGGGCAACTCTCTTGATAAGCATTAAGAATTTTGTTTTTAATGCAGGCGGACGCTGATTCCAACTGCATTATGGATTTAATATTATTTTCAATTATGTATGATTCAGATTGGAGAATTGCTGAATAGGTTTCCCAATCAGTTTTCTTAGGATCTTTAAACGTTCTTTCTATCGTTAGACCCCCTTCCCAATCGAATATTATAGCTGTGATGTTAAAGTCACCAAAATAGCTTTGGTGAGCGAATTTGACGGATAGCGCCGACAATTTTTGTCGCATAGGATTCATCGAATGTAGCGCGGTTGTTGCACCATGGCCAGATTCATTTCCCGAGCGCGTGCACGGAAAGAAATAACAATTGTGATTTAAAAAAAAAAAACAGTAGCGGAAAATCAACTGATGATCATTGTCGTTCTACTATTATCAAACATTTTAATAAAAATAAAATGCTTTTAGAAGTGCGCAGCAATGCTAAATCGGTCTGATGTATTCTGCGCAGTTCATATGTATTTTCCACACGTTCTCCTATAATTGTTTTTAATCCACTTCGATACCGTCAATCCGCCCCCAAACTGGATGGCGTACACTCAGCTTAAGGTGATTATAAAACGAAGCCAAACAAGGGCACAAGACTGGAGAATCTGACAACAGTTTGCGTTGAAAACCAATCAATCTGCTTGCTTGCTGGTGGTGACTAATGGGATAAATTTTCAACGGTGAGAGCTGTTTGGTTCTCAAGTCTTGTGCTTTTGAAAATTTGAGGTGTGGCTTTGTTCTATAATCACCTTAACGCAATTTATAATTAAGTATTGAGTTGTAAATATTAGTATATATTAGTTATGTTGCTAGAGGACATCTTGAAAATTCACTGAGATTCTTTCAGAAACCCTTCTGAAATTATTATATTTATTTATTTATTTCGTCAAGCATAGGTAGACTACATACAATAATTACAATACTTTCTTACATGCTATGGATTACTTCTATTGTTCTTTAGCTGTGTTTTAAGCTGCTCTTTGGACATAGTAATGCCAATGAATTCGCAATGTACATTATACTGACGCATCATACGGTTTATTGGTCCGTTTTGTGCATAATGCGTTCAGCATGATTTTTCTGAAAATAATTTTCTTGTTCTTAAATGCCGAGAGGGTGTGTAGAAGTTTAGTTGAGAAAGAAGTGCAGCAGAGTCTACACGGTTCGAAAGAATGTTGTTTATAAAGAGAATCATTGCGAATTCCCGGCGTTGCCTAAGTGTTTCCAAGTTGATGAGCATGCAGCGTGCTTCATACGACGGAAGTGGCAGTACAGTCCAATTCAATTTCCGAAGGGCGTATAAAAGGAATTGCTTCTGTACTGATTCTATGCGTTCTTCGTGTACGACATGATACGGGTTCCATACTAGGTGACAGTATTCCAAAATTGGTCTTACATATGTAGTATACAATAGTTTAATAGTATATGGGTCTTGAAAATTGTTGCTGAACCTCTTAATGAAGCCAAGCATGCTGTTTGCTTTGTTTATTATGGAATTATAATGTTCTACAAAAGTGAGTTTAGAGTCTAGGATTACGCCCAAATCCCTTACAATTTTACACTTCTGCACTACTTGATTTCCTAAAAATACTTCAATTGGTGGTGTTACATATTTTCGACTAAATGCTATTGAATTACATTTATTGATATTTAGCTGAAGTAAACTTTTTTGGCACCAAGTGAAGAATAAGTTAATGTAATTCTGGAATTCTTCTGCTTCGCTAGAATTACTTACTTCCATGAAGAGCTTCATGTCGTCTGCATATATAAGAAATTTTATTTTTCTAAGTAAAAAGGAAATGTCGTTTACATACAAAATAAAAAGAAGTGGGCCTAAATGAGAACCTTGGGGTACTCCAGAGGTTACAGAAATGGGTGCTGATAATTTATTTTGAAAGCGCACAATTTGTTTCCTATGTGATAGATATGACTGGATCCAACTCAAGAGTCCTGGCTCCATTCCTATTTTTTGCAATTTGAAGATTAATAATGGTATGTCGATTCGGTCAAATGCCTTACTGAAGTCAGTGTAGAGGGCTTCTACGTGCTTGCCATTGTCCATTGCGTTGAGAATAAAAGATACAAATTCTAGCAGATTGGAAGATGTTGAGCGGCCTTTAAAAAAGCCATGCTGCATACAAGTAATTTGGTTTTTTACTTGCTGGAAAATTTTGTCGTTTACGAGAGATTCAAAGAGTTTGGGAATACATGAGATAATGGCAATTCCGCGATAGTTCCGTATGTCAGATTTTTTACCTGATTTGAAAACAGGCACCAAATATGAGGATTTCCAAGCTACTGGGAATTTTCCATTATTTAGAGACATGTTGAAAAGGCGTTCTAAGGGAAGGGTAAGTTCTTCTGAGAGATTTTTGAAAAACACGGGTGCAATGCCATCCGGTCCTGCTCCCTTATTTGCGTCCAGGTTTTTTAGTGCCGATAAGATTTCTTGTTGTGATAGTTTTTCAATAGATATACTATTAGAAATTTCTGCGAAAAAAGAAAAGAAATTGCGGTCGCGGTCTTCTTCGGAGTAGGTGGTATACACTTCTTGGAAGAAATCTGCAAAGAGGTTGCAGATATCGGAAGAGTTTTCACCTACGTTTTCGTCAAAATGCATTCGCGAAGGGAAATTGCTACTTTTTAATTTTGTGTTTACATAATTAAAAAAGTTTTTAGGACATGATTTGACTTCGGATTCGACCTTACGATTATATTCTTCATGTGCGGAGTTAATGGCAGAGTATATGATATGTAGTTATTTCTTTGATCGCTCTGATTTTTCCAATAACCTCCTTGGGACTTCCTATTGGACTATCCCAGAAACCCATCTTTGGTTATTATGGAAATCTTTTCAGGATTCTGCTGTAAAATTCTGGAATTCTGCCGTAAAATTCTGGAATTCTGCCGAAAATGATTTAATGATTGCTTTCCAGTGTAATGGAATCTATTTTAAAAATCTGGGTTCGGGAATTCTCACAAAATTTCTCGGGATTTCTTCTGGAAATATAAACGAAATTATTATTTAAATTCTGATATTTTCCTCGTAATTCTTCAGTATTTCTTCCGTGAAACTCTTTGAAAGTTCTTCAAAATCCCTTTGAGATTCTTTCCGAAAAATGTCTTAGATTATACCTATTATTCTAGAATACTCTCGGAAAGACGCCTGAGACTATAATCAAAAAAATCTATTATTTCACTTCACTTTCTTCCGTGCAAATTCTTGGGATTCTTTCGGAAATTCCTCTGGAATTCTTTTGTAAATCCCAATGGAATTCTCCCAGAAATCCCTGTGGAATACTTCCGAAAATCCTGCTAAGAATCTTCCAGATGACGGGGATTTTTTTAAATCTTTATTTATGGAAATCATCCGAAAATTCCTCTGTAATTGTTTGTAAATCCTCCTTATATTCTTACAGATTTATTGCTATTGATTTTATTGTTTCTGCCTGAGATAATTTTGTATATCCAGAATTATTCCGAAAATTCCTTCGTGATTCTTTAGAATTTTTTTCTAAGATATTTTGAGAAAAAAAAAACTCTGTGATTCTTCTGGAAATTCATAAGGAAGTGTTTTTGATTTTTTTCGTGATTTATCATTGATTTTCCTTGAAAAATTTCTTAAATCCTTGGCAGAATTTTCTGAAAATCCCTCTTGACTTCAAATGGAAATCCTCCAAGAAAACTACCGGACAGTCACTGGGACTTTAAAAAAATACCTATGAGATTCTTTGATTACTGATTTCTTTTTCTGAGCATCTTTTGAAAGTGACTTTTAAATGGTTCTGGAAATTCAATTTGAAATTATTCCGTAAATCTTTCTGGAGCTTTTCTGGACATCGTAATTATTCTGGAAAATATTCATGAAATCGTCTGGATGTCTGTGACTTTTCATTGAATCTTCAGGGGTTCTTGCGAAATAACTTCTGGGATTCTTTTGGACATCACTGTAAAAAAAATTCAAAATCCATTCGAAATTCTCCTGAGATTGTTTCAGGAATATACGAGAATCCTTAAAATAATTCCTTTAGAAATCTCCCTGATAATATTTTAGTGATTTCTCTGTGGTTCTTCTGTAAATCGACCTGGGATTCTTCCGGAAATCCTCCTTTAATTCCAAAGCAATTTCCAGAAGGATATTTTTAAGAATCCTGTATATTTTTCCCTAAGAATCTCAATGTATTTAAACAAAATACCAGGACAATTTACGGTTCAATCCCACAAAAACTTCCGGTGGAATTCTTGAATGCTTATCATTCAAGCAGAATTCCAATCGTTTTTCCGGATGAATTTCGGCAGGTTTTACGGAAGAATCCCAGCAGAATTTCTTGAAAAATTCCAGTAAAAATTCTGGAAGAATCTTTGAAAGATGTTTTGAAGTCCTCCAGCAGGATAACAGAAAGAAATCTGGGGGTATTGTAGAAGAATTTCCGAAAGAATCCTAGAGAGATAGTCGAAATAATAACAGTTTTCTTGAAAAATTCAGGAAACTCCCGGAGTCTAGAGGTAGAAGAGTTTCTGCAAGAATCCTTAACAGAAGGATTTGAAGGATCCTCAGAAAGATTTTCGAAACTATCCCAGAAGGCTTCCCGAAAGAATGCTAGAAAGATATCTGGAAGATTTCCTACTGGATTTTTGGAAGAGTCCCATACAAATTTCAAGAATATGGACGTAAAAATCTCAGTGGCATTTCTAGAATAATTTCAGAAAGATTTTCGGAAGCATCATCGAAAGTATTCTAAAGGGATTCCGAAAGCATCTCAGGTGATTTCCGGAAGAATACCAGAGGTATTCTCATAATAATCCCAGAAGTATTTCCGGAAAAAGGCCAGAGTTATTTTCGGAGGAATTCTCGACGAATTTGTAGTAGAGTCGTAGTACATTTTTTGGCAAAATCCTCTAAAAATATCCAGAAGAATTGCATCAGGATTTTTGTTAGAATCTTCCATTGAATTTCCGAAAGAATCTTCGAGAATTTCGATTCGAATTTGATTTCCATTATTTGAATCACAAAGGATATCCGAAAGAATCTCAGATATAGTACCGGAATGCTAACGATTTTTTTAGATGAGTTCAAAAGCGATTGTGTGATTTCCAGAAGAACTTAGAGAAAAATCAGAAATAATCTTTAGATTTCCAGAACAATCCCAGAGAGGTTTTAAAGGATTCATAAGTGATTTAAGGAAGAATCCCAGGAGGGAAATTCCATAGAATTCTGGAGTAATTTCTGGACCAATGTCTTTTTATATGCTGTATCAATATTTACAAGTAATTATAATAAACAAGTATTTATGGAACAATAACAATTTTAATTTATCGCCATAATTGAACGACAATTTTAATTAGAATGTGCATCCACCACATCATCCCTCTCAGAAGGATTATGATTCTAAATTTTTTTTTTTGCGGTGATTCAGAATTGTAATCACTTCTTCTTCTTTTCTGGCGTTACGTCCCCACTGGGACATAGCCTGCTTCTCAGCTTAGTGTTCTTATGAGCACTTCCACAGTTATTAACTGAGAGCTTACTATGCCAATGACCATTTTTGCATGCGTATATCGTGTGGCAGGTACGAAGATACTCTATGCCCTGGGAAGTCGAGAAAATTTCCAACCCGAAAAGATCCTCGACCGGTGGGATTCGAACCCACGACCCTCAGCTTGGTCTTGCTGAATAGCTGCGCGTTTACCGCTACGGCTATTTGTAATCACATACTAGTTTAATTGTATGTGGTGTCATTCAATATTAAAAATAAGATTCGTTAAGCCGAACATGTTGATCCTTCGACATGAACCAACGAGCATTGCTTGAAATAATGAGATTTTTTCGATTACTTTGATTACTGATTTCTTTTTCTGAGGATCTTCTAAAAGTTACTTTCAAAGGATTCCGAAAATCCCGTTTGAAATTATTCCATGAATCTTTCTGCAGTTCATCTGGACATCGGAATTATTCTGGAAAATATTCATGAAATCTTCTGGATGTCTGTGAATATCCTTTAAATCTTTAGGGATTCTGGCGAAATAACTTCTGGGATTTTTTTGAATATCACTGTAATTTGGATTTAGAATTTTCATGGGATTATTTCAGATATTAACGATAATCCTTCATACAGAAGTGATGTTTCTGTGAATCGCCTTGGAATTCTTCTGGAAATCCTTCTATAATCCCAAAACAATTCTCAGAAAATTTTTCAGAAGGATATTTTTAAGAATCTCAATGGAATTTCTGAAAAATACCAGAACGATTTACGGTTGAATCTCACGAAAACTTCCGGTGGAATTCTTGAATGATATCCGGAAGAATGACAGTCGTATTTTTGGATGAATCTTAGCAGGTTTTACAGCACAATCCCAGCAAAATTTATTGAAAAATTTAGAATAGAAAGATATCCGAAAAAAACTCCAACAGGATTTTTGTAAGAGTCCCAGGAGTATTTCAAAGATATTGGCGTAAAAATCTCAGTGGAATTTCTTGAAGAATTTCAGAAAGATTTCCGAAAGCATCTCAAGTCATTTTTGGAAGAATACCAGAGGCATTCTCATAAGAATACCAGAAGTATTTCCGGATAAAAATCTAGAGTTATTTTCGGAGGAATTCTCGAAGAATTTCTAGTAGAGTCGTACATTTTTTGATAAAATCCTCTTTAAATATCCAAATGGATTGCATCAGGATTTATGGTAAAATCTTCCATAGTATTTCGAAAACAATTTTCAAGAATTTCAAAGAATTTAATTTCCTGGATTTCAAAAGTAATCCTTAAGGAGATAAACGCAAAATCACATACAGAGTTCTGCAAAAAAATCCAAAAAGATTATTTTGATACAAATGTATCATCAAATAGATAAGTTCCATTATTACAGTAAATATCTATAATATTTTGATGTTTCACATGTTTGGGGTACATTTTTCTTACTCGATTGAAAAAAAAACACTTGGTTCAGTCTGTCTGAACACCAACCATATCTATGTTTGCTATTTGATATTTAAATACTTGAATTGTGCTGTATCAATATTTACAGGTAATTATAATAAATAAGTATGTATAGAACAATAACAATTTTAATTTATCCCCATAATTGAACGACAATATTAATTAGAATGAGCCTCCCCCACATCATCCCTCTCAGGAGAATTTTGATTCCCAATATTTTTTTTGCGGTGGTTCAGAATTGAAAATATCAAAAGTCTATTGTAATCACATCTTTTTTGTTCAATTGCATGTGGTGTTATTCGATATTTAAAATAAGATTCGTTAAGTCGAACATGTTGATCCTTCCACAAGAACCAACAACAAGCATTGCTTATGTTAAGAGATTTTATCGTAATGCACAACCAGCCTAAACGTTCTTCCCCTCTTGTATATGTACTAATTATAATTTCAAATTATTTTAATTAAATTAGTTGTGTTGTCTACTATTGTACACGGCAATATGTTTCAAAATAAGTGGAGCTGCTTTTAAAACAAACTTTAACATCGATCAACCAAACCATAGAATATCCAATAGCGAAAAAATAATAATAACCGATCATTGCAAATCGAGCCGAACTGGCGCTCTTTCCGTGCGCACGCGCTCTGTCCATGCGCACGCGCTTTATGCAGAGCTGTCAAACAGACTTTTGTGCCTTCCTTCTTTCGCTCTCCTTCAACTCAACAACTCAGCACGATCCACCTCGCGGTGGATTGGTGAGCTGTCTGGTTGTTGCAGATGAACACTTATCGTGTAGCGTGACATCATCATTGACAGTAAGCGTGCAACTCACCAGACAAACGATAGGTGTAATTAACAACTGGACTTATGTGTTTGTGGTCTGACATTGATGATTCATCAGAAACATGCCAATTTTTTATTTTGTCAGAAATAGATGGACTACATAAAGTCAAATCCAACACTTCCTGTCGAATGGAGTTTGAAAATGTAGGCTTGTCGCCAACATTGCATATATTGATGTTTTTGGAGGAAAGAAACTGTAAAAGATACTCACCTCTGGTGTTGATATCTGTACTTCCCCATACGGTGTGATGCGCGTTCGCGTCGCAACCAATGACGAACGGGATGTTGTGGATACGGCTGTAATGGACAATCGCAGCTATCTCTGGTGGAGGAATATCCTCCGCATCGCCAGGAAAATACGCTGAAACCATGAGGATCTCAGATTTTCCCCTAGCGGTGGGCACCTCCATCCTGACTGCCACGATGTCCTTTTTAATGAATTCTGTAATAGGAAAACATTTAGTGTTATTGCGTATTAAGATAGCCGCTCTTGGAGATAGCTGGCTATCATCATATACCAACTTACATGAGTTTAGTTGAATACCTAGTATCCTGGTTTTATTGACCCACGGCTCCTGAATAAGCGCCACCGTCAATTTTTCTTTTGTGAATCTCCGACAGAGTACATCTGTTGCACTCTGTGCGTGGTGGAGATTCACTTGAACTGCCTTAAGCGCCATATTTAGGAGTTCCGCTTTTATCCAGGCGAGCATCGCCCTTCTTTGGATGTTGCGGATCATCACGGTTTTGTTTCGGGTTAGGTTTCAGAACTTTGTTTTTCCCACCCATCACATCCAGGCCTGCGAGTTTCGCCCCTGTGGTCAAGACTTCACTCTTTTCTTTTCCGCTGCCACTTTTAGATACCATTGGGTTGGTACCACTTGAGCAGGGAATTGAAGCTGAGCTCGGAACTTTTCCTTTAGGAGCGGACACGCTAGCCTTCATGATGGTCTTTGGGCGAGAAATTGCGTTCCTTTTACCACTGTTTGAATCAGGGGCTTCCTCAGAATTTTCTTGGGCCAGCTCCTTATTCGGCTTGTGGTTGGAAACGGAGGGTGTCCTCTTAATTTTCCTCAACTGGATTTCTCCAAATCGGTAGTTGAGGATGAATTTGGATTTCGACAGCATGTCCATTGACGATCCATCTACCGTAAAGATCCATTCGACATGGATGTCATTGAGGATGGACCTTTTCACGATACGCCAATTCGTTGTTTTCAACCCGTTCTGGCTCTCTATGAGAGCCTTAATGCGTTCGTCTGCGAAGGTTGAGCTTTGAGGGAAGAATGCTCGAAGAAGCTCTTGGCGGGGAATGTCTTCCTCGTTCAGTGCAACTAACTCAGCACCTTCCCAGGTATTTATTGAAGGTGTTATTTCTTTCACCCACTCAGCTGTCTCTTGATCCTTGCAAATTAGAACCATGTAGCCAGATTTGTAGACAAGGTTACAGAATTTGGGTTTCAGTGGCTCATCACGCTGTTGTTCCACTTTAAGCAACAGAGCATCCTGTAGAACGTCTAGTTGAGCCGTCGTGAGCTGGGCGGTTGGAAAGTCTTTGGGTATTATCCCGACCTTCACACGCTTGGTCATATCGCTGTAGCTCTGACCAGTGGCTTGTCGTTTGGACCCACCTTTTTGTGGCACTGAGCTTGAGGATTTTTCAGCGCGCTCTCGGGGATCTAACTGATGTTTCATCTTCTTCGGCTTTGAATCCTCTTCAACCGTAGCAGATTTATCAAGGTCGTTTCTCGTTCGCTTAGAAGAAGCAAGCACAGTACCCTCCTTTGCCAGGATTTTGGATAAAGCCTCGTTTCGGCTTAGTCCGCTTTCCCGGAGAGCTTTGAGCTGCTTCCTTTGTGAGCGCGTTAGGTTTTTTCTGGGAGTTTCATTGCCTTCAGCTTCCTCACCATCCATAGGAACGTCCATTTTGGGTCCTTTTTTGGATGGTACAGGTTTGGGGATGTTGATAACGACCTTGGTTCCATCATCCTTGTCGTCGTCCGTGTTCACCGATTCAATCGACGAGGGGATATCAGGATCTTCTGAGTGTCCCGCGCTGAGCTTGCCCGGTGCGTTGGGTTTCTGGGACGGAGTAGATTCCATCTCCTCTTGTGAACTGCACAGTAGCTGGTCTTCTGTAAGCCCAAGCTGGCTTAGTGAGTTCTCCACTTCCATCTTTTCCGACTGTGTGAGGCAGTCGTCACCTTTGATTGGTTTGCTAACACTGGTATTCATTTTTTGGTCCCACGAGTCGCTAGGGAAATAAAGGTCAACCGCATCGTTACCCTGCCATAATGCAGCAAGAGCTACATACTGAAGAGTTCGCCCTGGTGCTCTTCAGGCTCCGTGTGTGATTGAGCATTTATGAAACCCCCTCAACCATTCTTCCATCGGCACGGGTCGCATCACACCTTGGCGTTGGGGTTCATTGTGGGGGGCCGAGATTCGTACGTCTACGATTTCGAGACTAAACGGATTTCGGTCCCCCACGGTATCCATTTTCTTTACATGATGGCCATGGATAACAACCATCACAACCATCCACACTTTATCCGGGCTTTGGACCGGTAGCTCTGGTTCTCAATAGTTTCATGTTCATACGGACAAGTTACTACAGGGATCCGTCATAGCGTCAGCGGTGTGTTAACTCAACTGTTATATCCTTGAAAATATCGTGGTCAAGACACAATAGGCACAATCTGGCTTCATAAATAAGCAAAAATTCCACATTTGAGGAACAGAAAATCTATTCAAGACTCAAGAAACGCCATTCCATGACCAAGTAGGTACTAACAGTTTGGACCAGACCAAAAGAATAATTGAGTCATTTTTTGTTCAAGCAGTACGAAATTCCATCGCTTGAATTCGATATTTTTGGAAGTTTGTTCATTATGTCTCTGCAACGGAAATTCCATGGACATCTGACATAAAAAAAGGGACACATGATTTAATTTTGTAGATCCTAATTTGACTCCTCCTGACTTAAGTTTATGATCTACTGTAAAAACAGATGCAGAGCTCAAGGCAGACTCTTGTGTCGCTATCATCGCAAAACCCCCCAAAAAGCTCCAAAAGGTAATGTTAATTGCATGCTGCATGGAGCTCATTTTGCTACGACCAATAAATGCAGCCACTTGATTGATGTTGCTTTCATGAAATAGCCCAAAATATTGCAAAAGTTTAATTTAAATTAAATACCGCATATATAGAAATTGACCGGCGTAAAAGATGGCGCCTGTATTCGCTGATGACCGCACGAATGGGAAGGAGTCTTTTCGAGATATTGAAACCCTTAGAATAAAGTCATAAAAATCTACTGTAAATTGCAGTTACTCAACTCTACAAGTGGATACATGAAATTTAACATGTTAATCTACCTCATAATACTTACCGTTGCCAATAATTACATCATTAACCATATATCATGTTGAAAACATATATTCTATGAATATGATATCAATCTAAAAGGAGTATAAATGGTTAAACCTTCTTGTTTGTAATCTGCTTGCGTGTTTTAATTACTGCAGTAATTGTGAAAATTGTATTATTGTTGTTCTGCTTGTCAGAAAACCACTTTCACGGTGGAATTATTTTTATGATTTGATTTTACAGAAAATATCTTCCACTATATTCTTATTAAATTTTGAAATTCCAAGCTACAACATCAAAATAAATTCAATACTATTAAAAAAGTCTGTAGAGTGTCACTTACTCCGGGTGCCTCAATAATATACATAATGAAGATTTTTTAAGCTATTTGCTAAGGCTTGGGTAACAGGGCGTTTAAGCATATTCCATTTACTTTCGTAGGCTGTTGTAATGTTGATCCATTCTATTTTTAACCTTTTAACGGTTGATTGGCAAAGAAAATTCTCAATTAATAACTAAGTACTCAACGAAATCTAAGCTGGGAAGCAGGCTATGTCCCAGCAGAGGTGTAATACCAGACAGAAGAAGAATAAATTTAATGTATTCTAACCATGAAAAGAAACAGTGCTCGGTTAGATATCCTTCCACAGTATGAATGAGTGAACAGTCGAACTTCCAACATATGTAATCGAAAAAGTGTCCTATAGCCAATCACATAGGACAGTTTTGTTTTTTACAAAATAAAACTCAATAGATATGTATGTATATTTGTTTTATGAACTTTTATATGGAAATAAAACTTTCGTCGAGCTTAAGACCTACGAAGCTGTCTTTTACAATGATTACATTTAAAAATAATGAACTCTAAAGAACAAAAATTTTAAATAAAAAAAAAATGTTCGGGATCCCTCGGTAGATTTTTTTGGGGAACACGTCAAATGGAAGCTAAAAACCTATATTTTCGAATGGTGAAAGATTTAGCGATGCCTATTTTTTTGTGATAAACCTTTCCAATATACACGCCGTGTGGACAGCGATGAGAGTGTGACGTCTGTTTGTCTGTGAGGATTCGATCAAAAAAAGAAACCGCCCCAAACAAGAATGAGGGTGATTATAATATTCAAACTCGGGTAAGCAGTCTGCCAATATATTGCTGTTTGCGTTTGACGTGCAAATCCAGTCTAACTGAGCTTCAAATGCGGTAACACAAAGTAACCAAAGGATAGGTTAGCAACCATGATGCATATCACCGCCAACCTAGCAAAGAAAATCAAATTTTGACTTCGCCTTCCTTGTTAAAAATCTTACCACATTTGATATTTGCATTTCAAACGCACAATATGATAATAATTCGCTGCTAACAAGTAATTTCTTGGCCTATCTTGCATGGGAAATTCCTGCAATCGATCAAGGAAGCGCTTTTTCCGCAGTACGCAGTCGAAAAGAAATGTCATCTATCTGAGTGAAATAAGTATGTTTGATAAATGGTGTAGCAAAAGTTTACTTCAACTTCAAACACCTTATATGGGGTATTCACTTACACATCCTATCAAAAAGTACGGGTAAGTGTACCATGTCCAATATATCTGTAAGGTACACCGGGGCAAGATGAAATGCAGTTTTCAATAGGATACTAATAAATGTTTGCAGTTATTATTTCCCTAAAAGATTGTTCCATATATTAACTTAATGTTTCTGTAATTTAATGCCACATCATTTATGTATTATGTATAATTTCACTAAGATAACTTGCCATTTTATCATACCCCAGCCGTTTCAACTTACCCCGGTGTACCTTATTTATTTATGAAGATTGCTTGTCTTAGTGCACGAGTAGTACCAATTTTGCAGTAGTGTCAGGCTTGAGAATATAACCTAAAACGAAGCAATGGTGCGAATACATTCATAATATTCAAGTATTTGTACTTAATATGGACAAATGATCCACTTACCGACCCCACTGTACCTTTACTTTACTAAAATCTAAAATTATAACACCTGAAGCCAAATATAAAGGCCAATCTCTTCCAAATTATTCAATTTTAGAGTTATTTTAAAATTAAAACACCATAAACCGTGGTATACGCCTAGAGGTAGGCAATTTCCTAAGGAAATTCGGCATTCGCTTCTACTTCTTCCTGGCGTTACGACTTAACTGGGATAAAGCCTGCTTCTCAGCTTAAGTGTTCTTCCACACTTATTCACTGAGAGCTTACCTTGCCAATAAACATTCTTGCTCGAAATATAATCGATTTTCGTAACAACCTACGATGCAGCATAACGAAATACTGAATCAAACATAGTACTGGTCAAAAACGGTCTCCTGACCAAGTTATTAGCTAAATAGCAAATTGACTAAGAGAAATTAGTCACTGCAGATACACCTATACATAGTATCATATATGATACTAAACACGAGGTTTGTTTCATATCAATTCTGAACATAAATTAGGAATTTTACATTATGTTCGTAGAATTAAAAACATGATTTGACGTCACAGAACTTCACGACAAATAATTTGATAATAGTCTAAGTTCTATGATAGTTAATACAAACAACGTACTATTGTTACAAGGATATTAGTGTTCTCTTTGTGTGAATTGAAATCGTGTGCAACAATCATCAATTTCACCCTAATTTAACAATAAATGCATGCTGGAGCGTTATCAATCAGCAAGATACTATTTGACTATTTGAAAATTTGAGCTGACACTACTAATTTTACTAACTAGCTAGATTCTAAGTAGGATGTCCCCAACATATTTAGTCTTGGTCATTTGGATAAAAACAGAAATTGAAACATCATATGGTACAACGTAACGGTTTCATTTAATAATAGTTTTTATTGAACCTTCTCTCAGTAGCTTCGCACTTATAATTCAGTAGATATCTTTACATTCACTCAGCAGGACATTCAATCGCTCCACTGTTGATGTCGTCAATGACGTCAGATGGTGAACGGCCATCGATCGTGCAGCCGACACTGTGGGCCGTACCCAGCACTTCCTTGCAGGTACCGGACAGTTCGCGAGCCATCGAGCGGGGTCGCATCACTCGGGCAATGCTGATAACTTCATCGAAGGTGATGTTACCGTTGTGCTTGATGTTCTTGACCTTCTTACGATCGCGTGGTGGTTCCTTCAAGGCCTTTACGATCAGGGAAGCAGCCGATGGGACAACCGAGATGGCAGCCTGTCGGTTCTGGATGGTCAAGCACACGGTGATCTTCAGACCCTTCCAGTCTCCAGTGGCCTTGGCAATGTCGTCACCGATCTTCTTGGGGGACTGTAAAGAAGGTAGAAAAATAAAAATTGATTATTTTAGCTGTCGGCCTAAATCATCCTTATGCATCCATATTCATTGAAAATATTAAGCAGCATAAAATTATTGTTTAGGGTCTTTTTCTTGCATACGACTCGTGCTTTCAATTGGAGAAAGTATAGGGTGCCGGCAATCGTGGTCATTGTTTCTGAATTTGGAGGATATAGGCAAGAGATATTGCCAAGAGATCTTTGCAAAAAAAAAAGTAGTCGATCAAAGTCGTGGGAAAGAAAGGGTTAATCGATTTGCTTATTGTATGTATGTATGTAGGTAGCCACCAATCCTTGCTTGAGTCTTGCTCTGCATGCGGCTCCACTCAACAGTAAGGTCAAATTTTATTACCAATCTGCATTCAACATATCGCTGTATGAAGGGCCAAAAGGGGGGTGGCGGACCCGTAAGTAGAGACACTTACGCGAAACCCGCGGGAAATAGAGAATCTCCTTCCAGCCATATGATCCAACAGATTGAGTATTAGAATTTGCAATACTTGTCGAGCTTTCCACGGAAAGGTTTGTTAGAAGAAGGGCGCGTCAAATCTTTCACAACTGTTGGAGAGAGAAGTACTAGACGCGAACGACTAACACTTTTCCTCCTGACTCCGATTGGCACTCCACTTCATTGTCCAGTTGTAAATTCAATGATGCCCTGATGCTCCCTCCCTCCCCAAAACATGAGAAATTCAATTATAATGATATGTTATATAGTAGATAAGATTATAATATATATAATAATATGATAATAAAATATGAAAATAAAATGAAAGTAACAATAAAATATGACGCAGTGAAACAGCATGCAGCATTATATCGGCCGACATATATTTTTCTTTTGAATATTTGTGCTACTGATGATATTAGGCTGGTCGAGGGAAGAATGATAAAAATAAACAAATAATTTAAATAAAAATAAAAAATCAGCGATTTGTTAATAAAGTTTCCGGATACATCAAAAACAAAATTCCAGCTTCCATATGCTTAGGGAGAACAAACAAAATAATATTACATCCGCCGCTTCGTTTCATCCGCTGTAGCCTACTGTAGTAAACAAAGACAATTAAATTAATGTAATTTATAAGTAGCAACATGTAGTGCAAGGATGTTACGGCACATTCTCCTAGATTCCGGCTGACACCCTACTACATCGTCCATCTATGACTTCTCTGATGCCCTTATGCACCCTCTCAATACCCAGCATATAATAAAGGAAATAATTCTAATAAAGTATATTAATTACACGACGAATTACAATTTCCGGAATAGAACGGCTGAAATATTAATAGCAGTGATTATGTTAGTATCTTCAATGACTCCATGATGCTTCTGAAAATTATGCCAATGAATTAGTTTAACAAACTAATTATAAATAAGTAATTCGTGCACCACCACTGGACTAGTAGCTATAAGGAATAAAAATTATCTGCTATTTTATGAGCCAAAGGAATTATTTGTATACCTATTTATTACCTATGAACAGTAGATATAGTACAACGCTACACAAAATAACATAAAATAACATTACAATAAAATGTTGTTATGATATATAGGTATAAAATGAACTGCAAAACAAAACTTTATTAATTATTTATCGTTTTAGATATGTAGAATGGTAGGCAAAAACCAAGCACTGATACACGCTATGTCTGAACCAGACGACTACAAAAATCGAATGAACATCGGACTCCCCCTCGCCAGAGACCAGTAACCGATCCATACTTCCACAATCGGAAGGTTTCAAAATATTCTATCGATGAAATTTTGATTTTTTTACACTTTTCAGCTATTTTTTATACTAAAGCCCATGAAAACCTCGTTTTTCGGCGCATTTCAGCCCATACAAAATGTATGGAAAAAAATCGCCGATAGATCATTTTAAAACCTCACGACTATCAAAATATGGATCAACCACTGATCTCTAGCAAGAAAAAATCCGATGCACACTCGACCCCTATGATCGTCTGGTTCAGACATAGCGTGTGATGCTTTATCTTACTTTTCTTGGTAGATCGCTGTAAAATATTAAGAATAACAATTCCATTCGCGTAAATGTAAATATGCAAAAAAAGACGCAGAAATTATTGGTGTTAGGTTAAGGTACACTTATAATGATAACCAAAGGTTTACATGGGCAGACGCAATTTTATATTATTTAAGAATGGCATGCTGCAATACGAAAATCATTAATTGAGTAAGAATCTACGATATGCAGACTCCATGTTGCTCCTGGAAGTTTATATATATGCTTATATAATTTATCTATATAATTAAAAATGGAGTGGTGTTTGTATGTGACGAAATGGCTTGAGAACGGGCTATTGGATTTTGATAGTTGTTCCATAGTCATGTTCCTGAAATGTTCCGACGTGTTTGTATGTATGTATGTATGTAGGTAGCCACCATCCTAGCTTGAGTCTTGCTCTGCATGCGGTTCCACTTAACAGTACAGTCAATTTTCATTATCAATCTGAATTCAACATACCATCGTATGAAGGGCCAAAATGGGGTGTGGCGGACCCGTAGGCAGAGACACTTACGCGAAACCCGCCGGAAATAGAGAATCTCCTTCCAATAATATGATCCAAAGGAAAGTATAATGAAATTTGCAATACCTGTCTAGTTATCCACGGGATGGTTTGTTATAATCCATTACAACTGTTGGGATAGAAGAACCCATCTACAAGGGTGTTACGGTTACTTCAACCCTTGACTCCGGCTGGCACTCCACTCCATTGTCCAGCTGTAACTTCAATGATGCCCTGATGCACCCTCCCAATATCACCCATGTTATATGATTCAATTAATTGATTTTTATGTAGTAAAAATAAATACAATAATTCAAAATATAAAAAATATAGAAAAACATGCTATAACTCGATGATTTGACCTAGAATCGATGACTGAAAGATGATTAATATTAAATACATAATCACAGATAATTCCAACAAGCCTGAAAATAATACAATGACAATTTATGTAAGGAGATAGATTATGTATGTAGATAATTTGAATTCATAAACCAGAATGGCCAAAGGGGGTTGTGGCGGCCCCTTAAGCAGCTGTGAAACCCGCGATTCAAAAAGATTCTCCTTCAAACAATGCAATCTTACAAATAGAATAAAGAGAATTGCAATACTTGTCCAGCTTTCCACGAGATGGTTTGTTATGAGAAGGGCGTGTCACATCCATTGCAATTGTTGGAGATATGCACCCATCTACAAGGATGATACGGCGCATTCTCCTAGGCTCCAGTTGGTACTCCACTCCATCGTCCAGCTGTAACTTCAATGATGCCCTGATGCACCCTCCTAATTCCCAATATATTGTATAAGATCAAATATTTATTTATAATTGATATATATGTTAAAATTATTTAATTAGTTGGATATGATGAACTCAATCTCATGAGGTACGCTCTGAAAAAATAACCAAATATATTTTGCAGAAAAGACCGATATGCTGAAAATTAAAGCGCAGTGATTTGATTAGCATCTCCGATATGTAGACTCCATGATACTCCTTGAAGTTCAACCACTGAAATAGGAAAATAAGTCAAACATATATAAGCACTTTGCGCGCTAGAATACAACATAAACTGAACAATAGAGCATGGGATTATTGAAAATAACTGTTGTGAATCCTATGACTGATTTGTTTGTGAATACACATTTGATGTTCTAAAACACTAAAGATAAAAAACTATACAGGAAGAATGTCGCTGTGGGAACATCTGGTAGAGATAAGAAAGTTTATACGTGTCAACGAGAACTAAGTAAATACTAGAAACATTCGTCCTCTATAGTTTTTTTTCATCGCTCTTACTAAAACATTCGCAAAAATGAAATTGAAAAGTTTAAGCTCCATGTAATCCAGGACACCTTGATAATCAAATTAAGCGATATTTAGAATAGAAGCATTTTCTTTTGATCAAACTTGATAATTCAAGAGTTCCGTTAACCGGGGTCTCAATTAGCTATGATTTGATTATCTGAAAAAATGATCATTATGGTATACAACATTTTAATGATTGTTTTTGATCATTTAGATATAAATATATATGAAATGATTTGTTTTGCAAATGATTAGTTGTATTTGCTAATTACAATTCTCAATTTAAAAAATGATAATCTATGTTCATGTAGAAATGAAGCTCCTTTCGTCGCATAACTTATTTGTTTATTGGTGTTTTCTATACAGATGATCCAGCCTCTGGCAGCAAATCTTTTGAATAAAAATATTTATCTATCTTTTATTGGTTTGTTTCTGGCATGTTGTCTGCACAAACTGTAAGAAAAAAGGTTGGCTCAATTATCTAGCTTGAAATATCATTAAATGAACACTCGCATAACTTTTCAAAACAACTCAATAGGCTCTCTTTGTTTATATTATCCCTAATCAATGTGGCTCAGACATAAACCTCTTCTGTTGAATTTTTAGTATGAAACGCTAGCCAAGCACATCGTCTTTCGATCTATTTTATTATTGCACTAGTATAATTGCAAGATACCAAGAGAGGAGAGAATCTCTTATTGTTGCATAGGTCATTCTAAAAAGTTACGCGAATATTCCATGAGAAAAAAACAAGCAAACCAATTCATAAACACATACATCATCCTGCAAGTTCACAAACACCTGAAAGCCTAGCATAACATGTAATGAGAATATATATCAAGGTGTGGAAGAAGAAGTGATGGCTATGGATTAGTGATGAGAAAAAACGTAAAAAATAATAATCACGTCACTAATTTATACGGCCTCTAATGGGAGCTTGTTCGCTTGTAGTTGTGAAACATTTTGCACCGTACACGGATGTCACGCACACTAAATGTCATCTTCCACACCTCGGTATATATTCTCATTGCACAACATGCGCAACATGATATGTCACACGCAGCATTTGCTGCATTAATCGCACCAAATAACCCTTGTACGTAAGATCAGCACTCGTTCCATGCCCATTCCAACTCACATGCTTTTAACACATACCCAAGCGAAACAACATGTGCGAGAGAAAAAAAAAGATTAGAAAGGCTCTGTACATACACTGTGTTTTTTCTATCCATTTTCCTCCCCCTCTCCCACTAAACCTCTCGCAAATTACTACATACATATTCACAAAACACTTTACAGAGCTAGAGAACCAGCATGATAATTAGGACATCAGCCTCTCACTCATACCTACTCAGCCGCCGTTCTACGCATATTTGTCCCGCGGAACATAAGGTTTACGTGGAACATGGGACAGATAAGCAATAAGCATAGAAGAGCAGTCACACACGCCTGCGCGGTGCCGCGTTCATTCGTTGCCATGGCAGCCTCACCACAAGAATTTCAACCCCAAGTATGTTGTATCCGCACGAAAAGATACAAAACCTAGAATATGGTACTTTCACATTGGAACAAACTCACCGGATTTCTGTCGAAAACTTTCCGCCATTAGCCGCGTTTTCCTGAAAAAGCGTCGTGTTCCTTCAAAGAGTTCAAATCACGATTTAGGCGTCACACACTTCTATCCGCTTTCGGATATTCTTCGGTTTTTCGCTATACACCCAATTCACACACACCACAGTAAGCAAGAGAACAGCCGTGAGAGCACGCGGTTGAAAATGTTTTTTTTTCAACATGATTGAGACTTTGACTCAACTAATCCAACGTTTTAAATAAATTTAGAAAGTAAATAAGCAAATCACTTTCGAATCAATTAGGACATCTGAAGGCACACAACCTTTCTTCATAGAAACTCACATCCTATCACTATTCTGAGTGAAAAAATAACACTACCGGCACGAGCGGAGGTAAAATTCGACACGTCTGAACACCACTACGTTTCTCATCGAACTGAGAAAGGGTTAATCGATTTGCTTATTGCTTCAAAAACTATTGTCGTTCAAAATTATTAAATGGAATTATCTGCAGCAATTTTGAAAACAAAAATTTGCTGTTATCTAAGTGTCGATGCATCAATCTTGATTTCAACTTGAACACTTTTTATTTTGGACTTGATTGAGAACGATTCAGTCAAAACTCAATCTCATCATATATTGCAAATAGTTTTGTTCGCAATTTTGCCGCTAGGTGGCGCTAGTGAGCATGTAAAATTGAATATGAAGTAACTCAGACACGATTCACTTGAATATGAAGATAAATTTTGATATCAGATGAATCGATATGGAACTAACTATCTCTGAAACATTTGAATATGAAGTAAACTAGATCTAAAACCCTTGAATATGAATGAACTGATAGATGTGAATCACTTGAACATGAGCTTATCTTTTTTTTTTTTTTTTTTTTTTTTGTCGGTAGCGATAGGGGTAGTACTGCACTCTTAATCTGCCCTAAGCTCCTTCCCAGCATTTGCTTTTATAAGCCTCTATTGCGTTCATCACACAGACGTTCCTAAGCAATGTTGCTCAAATGGTCACTGTGTACCCTAGCAGCAATCAGCCCTTACCGTAGTTTTGCAGTCTAGTAGTTCAGACTACTATCAAACTATGATAAGGCCTGAAATGCTACTAGAGTGGTTAAAGTGAAGAACGAAATAGTTTTATTAAAAGGTCCTCATTCCCCATTTCATTTCATCACTCACTATCGTCACTTTTATTTTCGACACTATCACGTGTATCACCGATTATTACTCATCAACTTTCGTAATACACTTCAGATATGCTTTCCATTATATCACCTTTCACATCACACCATTTTCATATAAATTCATTGTTATTACCATTTACCATCTGTTAGCATTACTAAGTAATTAAAAGATATTCAATTTAAATATTTCATTATTTTTGTTGCTGTAGAGTCATTACTATTCAAACTACAATTTAGAACTATCACGAAAGTTACAGTAAAACAAAATCACTTCGATCCATTCTTCTGCACTCGCTGTCATTATTAACACTTTTATCATGCATGTTTGAAGAACTAGGCAATAATGTTTATGTTCAGAGAAATGATTGCAAAATGTATTATGGCCTTTATTAAATTAGTAGAGTTCACATCATTATACATCATCATTATTATATTTTTAACAAAACTATCAGAATCACTTCCAATTTCATTTTCAAATTTTCTTCACCATAGATTTTATTATGAAATCACTATTAACACCCTCACAATCACTAAATTGAATAACAACGAGTGTTACGCGCAGTTCCACCAAACACCCAAACACATTCTTTTGTTGCATTATAAAACGATTGATCACACGTTAGCTTCGAAACTTAACAACCATTACTGATTAGTACAAAGGATGCTACAGCTCGTGGTAAACGAACTGAACCATCAATAACCAGCACTGGTGTATAAGTAACTAATGAGCCCTGGCGGTCCCTCCGTTCGAAGAGGACCTGATAATATGCCGAAACATATTAACAGATCCTCCGCCTGAATGCAGCCGTTTCATGATAAATCATGAACCGTTAGAGGTGTGCCAAAGTATTGGGAAGGTGATATGTTTCACAGACGGGTATTATTATGGTGCACCTTCTACTTTGGCACCGTCAAACCCTGTGATCGTGGCCAGGGCAATCACTTGAACATGAGCTTATCAAAACTGAAACATTTGAAAACGAAGTGAATCAAATCTGAAACACTTGAATATAAAGTGAATGAGACCTGAATGCCTTGAATTTACTTCAACATCAAACATCAATCACTTGGATATTGAACTAATCAAACCTGAAACACGTACATAAAGTGATTCAAGCATGAATCATTTGAAAATGAAGTGAATCAGCCCTAACCTGCTTGAACATGAAGTCATACCTGAAGAAGTGAAAAATTCTAGATGAATCGAACCTGAATTCAAGTAATTCGTACTCGAAATAGGTGAATATGAAGTGCTTCAGACCTACAGCACTTGAATATAAAGCGAATCAAACCTGAATCACTTGAATATGGAGCGAATCCGACATGCATCACTTCGATATGAAGCGAATAAAACTTAAATCACTGGAAATAAATCCTAAATCACTTGAATCTTGAAATCAATCAGACCTGAATCACTTGTACATAAAGTGAATCAAATTTGAAACATTTGAAACTGAAGTGAATCAAGCATGAATCACTTGAAATCATTTGAAAATTAAGTGAATCAAGCCTGAAACAGTCGAATATGAGTAAATCAGGTAAGAATCTCTAGGATATGGAGCGAACTGAATCACTTGAATATGAAATGAATCAATTCTGAATCACTTAATAATAAAGTGAATCTGACGTGAAACACTTGCGGGTATGGAGAGAAAAAAAACTTGAATCTTTTAAATATAAAATTAATCAATCCTGAGTGAACATGGAGTGTATTTCACATGATTTTTTTTACTCCATATTCAAATCAAACCTGAATTACTTGAATATAGAGTGAATCAAACCCGAAAGAATATAAAGAGAATCAGACATCAATCACCTGGATATGAAGTCAATCAAACTTGAACCACTTGTATATGAAGAGATTCTGACTTGAATAATTTGAATATGGTGGATATGAGTCCTGACTGAGTCACTCGCACATGGAGTAAGTCATACCAGAATCACTAGAATATGAATCAGATATGATACAATTGAATACCGTCAAACGGGGTGACTTGCAACGGCGGGGTGACTTGCAACACATTGTAATTTATAACTAAATTTCACTATAAAACATAAAATGCAAAAGAAAATTTGTTTTGAATCGGTACTTTAATATGTGTGACTCACAATTCAAGTAGGGGCCACGATTAAAGCTGTTATTATAAATATGTTTATACAATAAAAATAATTCTTTTAAATGTTTTAAAACTGATACTTGATGGAGGTTCAAAATCGTGACCTGAAAACATGAGATAGATTTAATTTACAAAAGTAATACTCTACATGTTGTTTTAATAACTAATAAGTGATAAAATAACGAATTTTATTTTACGAAATTGTAGCAACAATTTTTTAATTAAAATCATTTTTATATAAATGTACCTATGCGGGATGACTTGCAACACTTTATTTCTTAGCAATTAAGAGTTTATAAAAGTTAAAAACTTTTGTGTTAGGTCTACTTTATAATCAAAAGAGTAATAATTCATCAATCAACTACAAACACTCGTTTAAAATATTGTTCACTTAAGATATTGGACCTTGATCATTTAACGCCTCTTTTTCCCATAGAAAAATAGCTCTAATATTTTCTTACAAAAAGGTTTTCAAAATGCTCTTGTACTGGTTCCAATGCTTGAAATACATGAATAACAATACTTAACAAGTATGACTAATAAAAAATATCAACATTTTGTTGGAAAAAACTAAATTAACATTGAGTGTTGCAAGTCACCCCGCACAAGGACATTTAAAAAATTTCACCTTTTTGATCACTTTTGATATGACAAAATAATTCGATTCAATCTTCTATCATCTCATGCTGTAGGCGGGCCGGCCATTCAAAGTTCTACAAGGAATTTAGATTTTTAGATGACGTTTAGATCATGGTTTTGGTTGATTGAAGTTGAAAAGTGTTGCAAGTCACCCCGTTTGACGGTATACAATTGATCAGATTTATTATGATTCCGTTCCAAATCACTTCAACTTCCAAATGCCAAAGGCTTTCTGAACAGCATTCTGGAGATTCTATCTTATTCATATTGTTTAGGTACAGTCATCCCTCCAGACCCAAAGTAAACTGTTTCCTGGATGCCCTTGACTTTCCGAACAACTTTGCCCAAGACTCGAACTTTCTATCTCATCTGGCTCAAAAGATAGAATTTGTTTCATATATTTAAGTAAATAAGCGTACTAGTGCTACCTAGTGGCAAAATTGTGAACCAAAGAATTCGCTATTCGGATGTCCTTTTACTTTCATTCTGTTCTCTACTTGCCGAAGACCCGAACTTTCTATCTCTTGTGGGTCACAAGCTAGAACTAGTTCAAAATGCTCAGTTTTATATGCTCACTAGCGCCACCATGCGGCGAAATCTCCAACCAAACTGTTTGTCTTCCGGATGTCCTTGACCTTCTGAAAAACTTTGCCGAAGACCCGAAATTTCTATCTCTTATGGATCACAAGCTAGAAATAGTTTGAAATGCTCAATTTTACATGCTCACTAGCGCCTCCTAGCGGCAAAATCGCGAACCAAACTATTTGCTTTCCGGATGTCCTTGAACTTCTAAACAACTTTGCTGAACATCGCTTCTGTGCAAGTCGTAAGGATCTCGAGCTATACCCAACAAACATTTAAGTCGAATAAGAGTTGAATGATCCATTCTAAAACTTATATCAGTTGAATAAACTGTTATTCAGCTTCGAATGTTACTTGGGTAGCAATGTGAATTTACCTGTTTTGGGGTGATGCTAAACTTTTTGGGGGTGATTCAATATTCAGCTGAGTGTTGCAATACTTATTTTAGTGAGTCCGTATTTATGACGGGTAGTGTATATCTCTGGAACAGTTATACCTAGATATATAAAATTATACTTTCTTCGGTGAATAATTACAACAGGGAAAGGGCTACTATATTACACATTGGTTAATTGGGAAATTCACCGCACGATGGCGCTAGCTCAAAAAACTTTGTTTTCTGGTTCCCCTAAGCGACTATGTCGTTCGGTAACTAGATCTTGGGGTGGTTCGAAATGCTGATGATTTGAAATATTAATTGCTCATTGGTCCAAATGTTACACTACATTTTTGCTTAGTTTAACATTCCATAACTAGGAGGTGTTGTGAGTTACAAATATTTCAAAATCACATATCTCACGATGCAGAACTGATTGATGTGTATTTACGACACATACCATACTGAAAACAGGGGATGAGATATTGTTATTACAATGTATTTATTTTTTTCAGGTATTTGCCCATGGTTTCCTTCAGATTTGTAAGATATTTCATTTAGTGATTTTTAGCGGACTTAAAAGAAAATCCTTAAAGAATTTCGTTTAAGATGCCGTCAAGAATTCAAGCTAGTATTTTTCTAAGGATAAACAGAGCAATAATCGTGAATTCCTCAAAAGATTTTTCCATAATTTTCCGGGAAAATCTTCTATGAATTTATGCAGTGATTTTTCCATCATTGGGATTTTCAGCCAGGGATATCCCAGGGATGTCTGACATTGTCCCGTAAATGGGCTACATGGCACCCGAAACTTTTCGACAGAAAGATAATTTTAAAACTTTTTGACGATAAGAAGTACTATAAGTGTTATGTCTTGTCTCGTGTCGCGTTTCGTGAATATCGTGTTCTTACGTTAGCACAAATCACACAAATTGATAGTGTTATGGTAAAAACTTTTTGTATTTTTTTTTTGAAGAACTTCTTCAATTTCTTTAGATTGGAATCCTCAATATGTATTCATTTTTAATTGATTTTATCGATCATGGTATCGAAAATGCAAAAAAAAAGATGGATTCAAATTGAAAACGAACCGTAATATGTTATTTTGCATCATATAGGTATGAAAGAGGTTTTTTGACGGACTTGGAGTCCGTCTAAGTAAAACTCAAATTACTCTTGTAAATGTTGCAAATGCATTGAATTGGAAATGAAATATTATTCCTGGAATAAAAAAAATTATGACGTACAAGTTAACAGAATTTTTGTAATAATTATTTTGAACAAAATGATAGTTCACAATGTGATCTTCACATCACCAAAATTTAATTTTTGACTTTGAACAGTTTGGATTCCGACATGTAGTATTGAACAATACGTTTACAATTTTTTCAATCTTCCTTACAAAATAATAAACTTTGGCAGGGTAGAACAGTTCTTCATGGACCGATTTGAAAGAAATTTTCACCACATATCAGACAGCATTAATTTGAAATTCACTTTAGCCAAATCGTTATTGCTTTTGGAAAAAATACTTTAAAACATATGTTGAAATTCAAGTTATATTAGAAGAACTGTGAAAATTTCATTTATGATTGAGAATCACTTCCTAACACATAATATCGGAAAAGTCCTAATTTTGAGGTAGGTAGGAATAAGTTATTTCTTGAAATATCATTCTAGCGCAGAATATAATTAAAAAGATAATCGGAAAAGTTTAACAAAGCATTTAAAACTTGTAAAACATATTTCTAAGTTATTTGTAAACAAACTTACCAGACCAAGTGGACCGATTTTGGGGGCCAAAGATGAAGTGGCGCCGACTTCTCCACCGACACATCTCAGGTAGACTGCAATTAGGGAAAGAATTGAATCAATTTCGTTGTACAACTATCCATCATTATTGGATAAACCAATCATAACCGTGAACCCGAGTCACATAAAATCTTCCGCCAACATTTCACTCTTCCATAGGAGGAACAAATCGTACGAGATCACGGCTGTTTTTGGCACCGAAAAACATCACAATTACGGCGAAATTCCGCCAAACCACAACGTATACTCAACGCACCGTGCTTAATTTCATTGGGGTCGAACTTTGGTGGCATCTTGGCGAATAAAACGGCAAGTTTTCAAGTAAAAACTACTTCACAACTTTACAAAAGTGTGTTCACACAGTTGTTAAAGATGCCGGAAAGAGAGAGAAAGAGATTCATTTTGACAGACGTCGTTTTGATGGATTGACTTCCGGCGATGGGAGAACTGTCACTGTCAAAAGGCAAGGCTGCCAACAGAGCGATGGTGTGTGGATGGAAGGTTGCCTTTATTAGCGCAAACTATACTTTACGAAGTTGACACGCTCATAAATTTTCAATATTAATAAGCTATTGACTATGAAGGCAATAATAACCCAATTATTGGGTTGTTTAGGGGTACCCAGGTTAAACCTCAAACATTTAAGCACAGACAAACAGACATCACACTCTAATCAGTATCCATTTGATTCGAATATATGGTAGGAGGTCAATCCACCACCTGCAACTGCTCAGGGCACTGGGCAATTGCATTGAGATGGTGATCAGATACCAAAGTAACGTTACAACGAGCTTAACCATTTTGTAACCTTTATCTGAATAGCAGAACATAATTGGGCTTATTATACGAGTGGCGTGAGGTGACTATTGTAGGTCTCGTATAGCGAGGTGACAATTCTCGACTCTATTGAACACTGAAAACAGCATTGTGGTAAAAATTACCATGTTGATGGTTTAAATTAAATGCACAGCACCACTTGATTTGTGCAGACTACCCAATGCATTCTTTTCGAACACATTGTGTCGTTATTTTTACTATGACGGCAACGCAAGAGGATACAGTCAAAATTACCATGGTACATAGTTATGTTAATGACAAATAAAAGTTATTTTTTCAACCATCTATTGCATTCAAAATTACTACAATCCTGTAGTAAATTTTAATGTAAGAACATGGTAACTATAAACACATTTCTGAGTGATATTTTCAACCACCAATTGCATTTAAAATAATAAAAATTTGTAGGTTTAATTGGAGCTAATTTTATTGAAATTCATCAATTCCGATGCTAAGGTCTACGCATGATGCATACTTATTTGCCAATTTGTGTAGGTCAGGGAATGAAATACGACGGACGATATCGATGTTACGGTGTGACTTAGGACTTTCGGTGGTGCGAAGACGCGTCGATCTAAGAATTGGTCAAGGAGATCCGAAGAGCATTGATAAGGCGGTCTGTTAACCATGGTCACCGACACTGATGCTTGGCTGACCTTCATTTGCAACTGGCTGTCGTATGATCAGGAACTCCTGATATTGAATATGGTCTGCCTTGAAGAGCACTACTCCGGCTCGTTGATTTTAATCACCATCAGCTAAAAGAAGCGAAAATGAATCAGGATGAACATATGGTAAACGTTATCAAGAAACTTACCTTATTCTCCTGGTGGATGATTCACTGAAGCTGCCAAACCATAAATGCCGATCCGAAGAACCAACTATTACAAGAATGAAAATAATCGAAATAATGAAAACTTAATGCATCCAATAACCACTCGTAAGTTCAATCTAATTGATTTCATGGCGGACTAAAAATAAGAAAATCTGATTCAATATTTATCACACGCACCAGCAAATTCTGAATCCTTAAGTTTTTCTCGTAACTGAACCAAAGCACACAAATGGCGGCGTCATTCGATGAGAGTGAGCTTGAATTATGGACATAAATGCACAGTAGTTAAAATTACACGTTCTCTGTTTTTATTTTTACCATGAGCATGGTAAAATCAAGAACATTTGCTGTTGCTTGTTACTGAACATGTGTTCAAGTCAACTTCAAGAAGGGTAGCTCTTGACTACAAACACGTAGTTAAGAGTACAGTGCAATAGCTTTGTTAACGTGGTAATTTGAACAACATTGTATTTATTAATAAGATGATTCCATTAATTTTAACAATATTTCGGAATAGTTGTGGTAACAACAATGTCGTGATTGGAGTTACTATAACATTATTTTCAGTGAAGTGACTCTATTTGATATGCACGGCGAGTCACTTCACTCGAGTCGAGAAATGTCACCTCGCTATACGAGACCGACAATTGTCATTTCACGCCACTCGTAGAATAAACCCAAATATTAGAAGATAATATTATTATTATTAAAATATTATTTCCAATGGGGCTCTGCACTGTTTTGATTTTGCATGGGATTTTGACGTTTACTGGCCTTGTTGTTTACAAATTTTGTGAAGGGATGAAAGAGAGAGCAACATTTTTGTGCAGGGCCCTATTGTCCATGTGCTGAAGATACACCACAGACGAGTAGACGTAACACTGTCAAAAATTGGCGAAAATATGCAACGTCATTTATGAATGATGCCTTATAATAGCTACAATTAAATCGAATTTGTGAAATAAGGGGTCATCCATAAATGACGTAGCTTTTTATGGGGGAGGGGGTCTTCATGAATTTGTGACGATGTGTGACGAGGGGGGAGGGGTCCTAGCTACACTCAAGAAAATAGCTTCCTTCAATTTATGTGAATTTGCACATACATTGCTCAAATTACCAAAATCATTAGTTTTATTTGTGTCATATACTCACTATGATAGTATTAAATACCTTCTATTTGTAGCACATATATGGCATTTGAAACATATTCAAAGTATTGAAACGTTTCGTTTACGTCGTGAAATTAAAGTTATATTTATTCCGACTTGATGATAAATTTTAACAGGTGAGTGATAACAAAATAGGCGACCGATCACGACACGGCTCAACCCAACACTGTTCGCTCTCGACGTCTCTTTGCTTGTTTGAGTTGATCGTTCGGTACTCAACTTGGACCGTTACAACTCCCCCCGCCAGAACGATCAAATGTCGGCAAGACCGTTGATGTATTTTGGCTTCGATGGTTATCCGATGGCACCTTTTTTGTTCTGAGATTCCTCACCAAATCCTCGTCAACCAGATAGTTATAACACAGACAAACAGACGTCACACTCTCATCGCTGTCCATCGACCAACTTTTTAACGATCGATTCAAATATTGGGTAGGTGGACAATCGACCACCCGCAGCGCTCGCGTCGTTTTTGTTCGTGTTTGACGTTTACACACTACCGCCGCCTGTTGGTCCATCGGCCAACTACAGTGTTTTTAGCATTGGGCGTACATGATTTCGCGACTATGATTTCGATCGAGATTTGTTCTAAGTGTTACGTCTGTTTCTCTGTGGTTATAAGCAGCTTCAATTTTGGTCTGATTCTGCAGCTCTTCTTGTGTAACAGTAGGAAAATGACGTAAAAGCAGGGAGATGATTTCATGTTCTGTTGGTGGCAATGACATATACCGCGCTTTGTTCAACATCCTCGCGAAATATCCACTCATTTTTGATATCTTGCCCTGTTGAACGTAGCTTCCAGTTTCCAATAGTTTCCGGAAATCACGTTGTGCTTGGTAACTCCAAAACCGTTGGAGAAACAGAATTTTGAAGCTATTCCAATCGCTCAACTTGTATGAAAACATACGATACCACATCTTTGGCGATCCAGAAAAACAATCATATACTGTGGTGATCAACCAACTGTCCGATACACGCGCACATTGTAGCTCAGCGTATTTTTCAAACCGTTCGATGAATTCTGGTGCTGTGAAGAAGTCACTTTTTCCGTTGTACCATGGTCTCTGGACACTATTGTTGGTGATTGTGATATTTGTTGCCTCTGTTTTTATCCCCGTTGCTTCGCCCGAGATTTTTTTTTGGTCTAGATATCATAGCAGAACTTGCAAATGTAGACGGCTGGGTACTGCTATTGTTGTATTGGTCTGTGGTATTATTGACTTCTGCATGTTCAATCAGATTGGCGTTGAACACTCGATTGATGGTGTTTTCTAACTTGGTGATGACACGTTCGAGGAAACATATTCGTTTCTCAAGCTCTACAATTTTATCCATTTGACTTCGCTTTGGTAGGATTTCAATCCCGGTTGAGCCCCCAGATGAAACGTTTCGTTTACGTCGTGAAATTAAAGTTATATTTATTCCGACTTGATGATAAATTTTAACAGGTGTGTGATAACATAATAGGCGACCGATCACGACACGGCTCAATCCAACACTGTTCGCTCTCGACGTCTCTTTGCTTGTTTGAGTTGATCGTTCGGTACTCAACTTGGACCGTTACAGTATGTGCAAGTTATACAATCTTCTGAAGCACATTGTGCAAAAAATATGGCGTCCGTGTGAAGGTTTCGCGGTAGTGATCTTGTTAAGCTGTATACTTATCCTGCGATATTTGCTGCATCGGAAAGAATATTTTTTTTTTTTTTAATATTTGCTAAAATTCAATACTTTGATATTGTATTACCTTATGTTTACTTCTATGCAGATGGAGAAATCGAATTTCATCAGAAAGCTGTAACAGCAAAAAAAAATGATTACCGACTGATGAACTCGCTGCCCACAGAGATTGCGTAGAAGACCAATACAAGTTGCCCTAAAAAGATGGCAATTTTTAGTTCATCTTCCTCTGCTGCTCATTCTTATTCATTGTTTCACCGTACTACACATATTCTACTACACATGTTCTTGTGTATCAAACTATATAATAAACTTTATTAATATTTACCCACAGACAAACAGACGTCACACTCTCATCGCTGTCCATCGACCAACTTTTTAACGATCGATTCAAATATTGGGTAGGTGGACAATCGACCACCCGCAGCGCTCGCGTCGTTTTTGTTCGTGTTTGACGTTTACACACTACCGCCGCCTGTTGGTCCATCGGCCAACTACAGTGTTTTTAGCATTGGGCGTACATGATTTCGCGACTATGATTTCGATCGAGATTTGTTCTAAGTGTTACGTCTGTTTCTCTGTGATTTACCTATTTGTTTTCGCTTATTATTGGATTTAACAAGAAAAACCAAAAAAAAAAGTTCATTGAAATAATTTGTTCGGTCAATATACTCCATTGAAGCCGCCCATGTAAAGTATGTGTCTGGATCATGGATTGGATATGAAATAATCATGCTTTTAATGGAAATCAAGATTGGCGACAATCCATTGATTACGCTCATACTTTTCATATGTATACCCCCATTGCAAAAATCCATATGGGTTGGCACATGAATCAAATGAGGACATTATCTTGAGTGGCGCAGAAAAAAAGGCATACAATTATTTTTTACCAAACTTTATTTTTGTTTGACTTATGGCGTTTTCGTTTATTGCTGGGGCGAACCTAGTTTCGCCCTGGATCCGCTCTAACAGCTGTCAAAACGTTTTTTTTATTCAGTCGGGTCGAACCCGGATCCGCCCCAGGATCGACCCAAACACAACGAGTTTCGCTCTGCCGATTTTCTGCGATCCAACCTGAGCGAGGTTCAATTGTCAAAAATTGATTGTTTACATTTTCATAATTATTCAAAATTAAAGATTAAAGCAAAATTTTAATAACAGGAGATGTTTACAAAAACATTCGGCAATATTTATTGCATTAATATTGAGACTTATTTTTTGTGATTTTACACTCAGAGAAGCGAAATTTCATGAAACTGTGTGGCTGCCCGATCAACCAATGTTACAATTTCTTTATAGATCTATGTCTAGCGATGACGATCGCCAACGTTTCAAAATGAATCGATATCGATCGCTATCGAAAATCACTGACTGGTTGACCGCGTGACAGTTCAAATGTAGGTATGACACATTCGATTTGACTCGAACCTGGATCTGTTTTCCTTCGTTTATTGCGAGTCGGGTCAACTCTGACCCCAGGTTTGAAACCGAAAACGCCATTATAAACTTGGGTTATAAAATGATGATTCAGCTTCAAAACATTCATATGACAAGATTGAAAAAATCTAAGAAATTTTAGATTTTCCTGATAAATGCAATCAAACAGATTTTTTAAAGCTTTAAATAATTATGTAAATATTACATTATAGTCGTGTCTAAATTAATAAATTTATAAATAACCAAAGTAAAATAAATTAATTTAAATTCAATGCTTTAACTACTTGAAGAACATTGTTTTCACCAGTGGCGATTCCCTAACCTCAAATCAACCTGTTCCGCGAATAGAAATTCATGAATTTCAGCATCAAATTTGCATGTAATGAGTAGAGATTTGTTAGAAAAGACGATTTCAATCATTAACTTTATGTTTTATAATCTAAATTGACCGCAATAGTCATTTTTAGAGTCATAGAACAGGTAAAAAGTGAGGATACGAGTCGCCACTGGTTTGCTACGCCTGATATGCTACGTTTTTTTTTTTTCAAGGGGGAGTATTGCGATTTTTTTCACCACTTAGACTTTAGTGATCTGAATTTCGTCTTTCTCAGATTTCGCCTTCGATTTCGCTGCCCCTTTTCAATCACCGCCGCCCATGCAATTATCCTGGATATGAGCCTCTGTACGTGCCATAAATTCTTTTGTTCTCATGACTTTTACTGTGCGCCGTGTGTTGGTGCTGTCTCGCTCTCTCTCACGGGCAACTTGAAAACAGAGCGCACAGTAAAAGTCAAACGTTTTATGGCATGCATAGGCTCATTCATGACAGTTTTCTCCGGCCGGCTCAGTGTTTACCATTTTTTCTTTGTTCTCGACTCACCAGCTGGTCTTGTTTACACAACAAAACCAGCTGGCCTTCCAATGTTTACAGTCGTCGTCATTGTTCTCGTACTCCAGCTGGTCGTGTTCTTGTTTCAAAACCAGCTGGTAGGGACTGAAATCAAGGATGGAAGGTGAATGGTGTTTGAAAATGTACCATCAATACATTATTGGCAGCTTCTCAATTTCGTCATGAAAGTCTAATCATTCGTGAAAATTACAATATTTGCTCCATGCAAAATAACCTTTAGCGAAATAATTTCAAGCGGATTACATTACTCCTCATGAAAAATTCAAAACAAACATAACGCATGTTTGTTTGGCTCAACGTATTTTGACAGCTACTAAAGGTACGCTGCATTTTTGTCTATCTTACACGAAAACACTCACACAAATAAAACAGTTTTGAAAATCCGTCAGATTTGTACTGAAATCGAAATATAAATTCAATTAATTTAATTGGTTTGTTTAGAAGTATCCATTTTTTTACATATCATGATTCTACGTAAAAAATTGAGCCGGAATCCAAAATTTCATAATTTTCCGTGCCCTGGAACTATTTGTAAAATAAATTTGAAGTTAGTATGGAAATCGCTTTTGAATCATTGCTCGGCAAATGTTACTACGGGACAAGCTCTTATTATGTAAATTGAAATCTCATAGAGTCTACAGATTTAAATCTTCATTAATCATTTATAACGTCAAAATTATCTAACTCAAAACCTAACCTAAATGTCACTCTCACTTCTTTGTAGTTGGGCCCCTCATGTGACCAAGACGTTCGGTCAAATTTCCCAAATTATATCAGATTCAATTCCTGCATTCCATACAATAAGGTCTTTCTATGTATATATAGTAAATACACAGGTAAATATATTCTTGTATATAAAATTAAAAAAAAAAAACAACTTGCACTGCTAGTTATTTCTGAGGGAGGTAATGGGTAGTGATATGAAAAATACTCCTCATAAATAGAACAAATGCATCAATGACCTCCCAATCGGATACGTAACAAATTATTCTGCTAAGTTATCGATATTTTGTTATCCTAAATACCTAAATTTACCTAAATTGCATTAAAATATAACAAATGCCATACAAATCCGGAAAAAGTTCATAACTATCTACTAATACCAATGCACAGTCGTGAATAGCATACCTTCTATAGCTGTCAATATACACGCAAAAAAATTGTGCGGTAAAAACTACCATTCTAGGGGGTTAACTTAAGCGCTCGCACCGGCAATTTTCAGCAGACCAGAAATGCGCTTGATTTTACCATGTCTGTAGTTGAAATCAGATTGTTGTAAATTATTTCTGTCAAATGTACCAGTATTGCGGTGGGGTGTACCGTAAACATAGTATATTGGTCTGAATTTCCATGGTAGTTTTAAGAATGGGCGTAGTCAGCTAAAATAGTTATTTTTACCACAGAATTTTTCCCGTGTACTTATAGGCTATAGGGGAGGCACAGACAAACAGACGTAATATTGTCGCGCGCCCACCAAATCGGAACGCGCGTGTGGGACACGCGACGTATGACTCGTTCCCGACATAACTGTCATAATGACATGTGTGGCGCTGCATTCTTACAATGTTTATGAACACAGCGCACTATTCAAATATTAGTCGCGACGCTTGGAGATTGAGAAAAAATATATTTAAAAAAAATGTTTGTCCTTATTTCTGTCGGATCCATAATACTTCCATTACCCACTTTACACAATCATTTTCTGGTGACCATGGCCATGTTGCACGAAATACGATTATGTGCAACAAGGTCTGCAGATGGCGCTAGTGATAAACGTCAAATACGAAAGAAAACAGAAAATTATGCGTGCGCTTCTGGTTGTGATATAAATATCAAACTAGGGAAATTTGAAATGATCGTCCTTTTCACCCCATGCGCTTATAATGGGGGCATCACTTGGGCTTGGGCGAGTGCTGTGAGGTGAAAATTGTCGGTCGCGTCGAAGTGACTCGCCGTGTAAATCGGAGTGTCACTTCACTTGAGTCGAGTATTGTCATCTCGCCATACGAGACCGACGATTCTTGCCTCACACTACTCGTAGAATAAACCCAACTGCTTTATAAACATTATTTGTTTTAATCGCTTGAAAAAAATTATTTGAAAATGTGAGCAATTTTAATATTTTATTGATGATCTTAAATATATTCATATACATCTTTTATCTGATTTACTTACCATAAGAATAAAAATAATATTATTAATAGTCTGTTTGAAGATCTAGGCTCATCGCGCGTCGAGACAAGACAAGATGTCTACTAAATTACGATTTTACAAAAGTCTATTCTGTGGACTTGGCTATCTCTCGCTTGGATGTTTTACTCATCATTAAATACAATTCATTGTTTCAACTTTCCTAATACCAAGAAAACGGAAAGGAAAACTTCTACGGAGCATCCATAAATGATGTAGCATTTTGAGAACAATTTTAGCATTCTTCTGTCTTATTATAGCCTTCATATTCCCATATACCTGGATATGCGCTCTTTTCAAAATGCTACGTATTTTTCGGATGGTCACCTGCTTTTTCCATTAGTCCGTACTGTGATCAATATCGAATAACAGTTAATAATAATAGCCCGATAACTGTAGTAGCTAGCTGGCAAAACGATTTACATTTACATTTTCTTGGAGAAGTAGATCACAGGACATACTTTGTACCCCAAATAGTTGATTCTTGTTTCATAGCATTGCTTGGTGTCTATATTTAAAAGGAAGTTTGTGGTAATCTACCAAAAAATTGAATATGTCGAACTTGTTTCACGGGTAGAAAAAGTTATCTTAAACAAATAAATGGGTTTCTCCGTAGGTATTGACAACTGCTGATAGCTTCGATACATGCTAAATGGGTAATGCAATAAAGAAAAATAGATTGAGAGTACTTCTTGTATTTAAAATTCAATTCACATTGACCTAGATTGTGTTTCCGGTGTTGTAGATGAATAAATCAGACATTATTCATTTGTTGTAATTATCTATCGAATTGGTGAGACTTCTATACGAATCTGTTGTTTTGTGGGTGGATTGCTTTTCCGCGTCGTTACGGCTATTTCTCTGGTTTTTCATCGCCGTAGAATTTTGGCTGAAAACAAAAAGAATAAATGATTAGTTACATTAATAATAGACAGTGGATGGGATCTAATAAACAAGCGTTAGCAAACGAGCAGGATGAAGCTGGGGTTCTGCATACGGATAATTACACCAATGTAGGTAAAGACTACTTAACCCATTTTATAAGAAAAAGCCTCAATCAAGAAGAATGATGGAGAAAACGTGATGAAATGGACTAGAGAGTTCTATCCTATTTCTGGTACTCTTATTTCGTTCATAATGAGTTTCATAAGCGGCCCCTAGACGACATCAATATATTGATAGATAGATGTAACTCCTCAATATATTGAGGTCGTCTAAGTGTAACATATATTGATGCAAATATTGAGGTGAAATCAAGAAAGTTTGATTTGAATTTCAATATTTCCTCTCTCAGTTTGACCAAGGTAGCCGATAGCAGCCGAAGTGAAGTGTGTTTTGTGCTCAACGGGTGATTTGTTCGAATCGGCATCAAAGGAATAAATCGATTTTTGCGTGGAGCAATCCAACATGGCTGACCCGACTTAAACTCGGTGAAAATATTGCGGAATTAAATATTGTCAATACCGTGGTCATCTAGAGACCGCTTTAGAAGGCATACATAGTTGGCATGTGCTTTATACCGGTAAAAACCCTTATGCCGAACTGTATCATGGAAGTGCCTAGCTGGTGATTTACCCTACCTAATAATGCCAAATGAATATGACACCAAAGAATATAGAATCTCAAAACCTTGCATGTACCAAATATGACGCGGCTAGAGCCCAAGTAGAGATAGTACAAATGTCGAAACTAAAAAAGCAGTTTTACGCATTCAAATCGGCAAATCGAGGAAAATAAAACAGCTTTTTTTATTTGGCAAATAAAACGACTACTTATGTGTTTTGAATTTTCTCGATTTGCCGATTTGAATGCGTAAAACTGATTTTCTTGTTTTGACAATTGATCCATTTTTATTTGGGCTTTAATGAAACTTCGAATTAAAACACGAATTGGAACATGAAAACCTAGTACATTTTACTTAAAATTTGAAGCAATGATAGAAAAACCATTTAATATAAATTCTATAAAATACGAGAAGATTTGTAAGCAAAAATCAATCGTTTTATTCTTCATATTCTGATAATTTTGCATACAAAATTGTTAGTTTCTTTATCGACGCATCAATTTATCAATGTGCCTAACTTGACGCAATATGTTCCATAAAAAAAATAATAGATCTAACTGTTTCAACATTTAATATTTTTAACGAACATTGTTGAAAACCATAGTTATCTTCAAAAGTACACCCAAGCGATCTAAAAATAATTTAGCCAAATATAGGTGATGATATAGTATCGAAAAAATGAACAAATGAAACCTATCGTTAACAATTGTGTAATTGTATCTATTCTTCAGAATCAAGGTAATTGGATCTCAACCTTAACCCTTTGTTTCCCATAGATTTTTCGACAAAATGCCAGTTCTAAATTGGCGCGGTAAATGGCTGCACTGATAGAAAAATCGTAGTATGTTCAAACATGCAATCGTTCTTATTTTTACTATGCCATAAAATAGTAATCATGACCACGAAAACGTTTATGTTTAATCAAATATTATTACGACAACCACAAATTTGTAACCATTCGAATAGTGGTGATTACCATGATACGTAGTTGACTATAGTGATTTGAAAGACTCCATTTTTGATGTAGCTTGTAAAACATCTAGCACGAAGCATCTATTTAAATCCAATTCAAGTTGATTCTACTACGAATTTCCTCGAAACTGCGTCGGTAAGTGAATACGCATCACATTTAAGAAATGTAAAATCAATATTTACTCAATTTCCCAGGACCTCAAACTAAAAAAAAACATGTCGGAATTCAACCCACCACGGACGACTCAATCTGGATGATAGTTCCGTGATGGCTGCGGATGGTTCCAGCGAAATGATTCACAACAACAAACAGGTCGAGCGCAACGAAGAGGAGATCCGCGATCTAAACGGGTTTCCAGACATTCCGGTGGCACTTGTCATTCGAGTTCGCAAATTTACGTAATTTCAACTAAGACTTTTCGCCTTTCAAGGAGAAAATGGCTAACCCGAGCTGCAGGAACATCGATACATACACCGACGAGATCGAAATAAATTCCCTGAATGACCAACCAATGTCAGCAGACCTCATCCGGCACCTTCGAAGACGCCGGCAGCTAACAATCTCGCCGAGGGCTACCCAGCAGTGTGCCATTCAACTGAGTATCACAGGTTCAAATACTTATACATTTATTTTTAATGTAAAAAAATAAACCAACAAATTCGCTGTTTCTTTTTGTTTTGTTGACAGTTCATGGACAAAATAAACAATCTACCATGCGACTACAAAACTGTGGGCAATTTTACTATGCCTCGATGTTAATTATGAATATAGACATGGTAAATCTTACCACGCTCACATTTCCTGTCAAAACATGGTAAAATTCACAACGGTATAGTTTTGCCAATAATGTTCCATTTTCCGTTGAAATCAAGTAGTAACATATTTTTAAAAGCACCCTCGATATGGTTGTCGGTACTATGTTTTTTATATCAGTGTGGGCATGGCGTACCATTGGTATCTCGCGTACCTGCAGGAATAAAATAGACCCCTTGGTGCGGTCCTTAGCCTCTTGCCCAGCAACTCCTATCCCTACCTCCTCGTGGTACTGCCAGGGGTACGAGTAACCTTGGGGAAGATCGGGTAACCAACCCCCGGTGGGAACTTTGGTCGTATGCTGACAGGGAAGGGGGGGTTTGCTTCTGCAAACCTGGAGCGTCTGTACTCCATGTTAGGAGCGGCTCACAACAGCGTCTGCTCCCCATGTCAGGGGCGGCTGATCATCGTCCGAGTGCCAGAGAAGGACTCTAAGCTAAACTGCGCACTATGGCCCTCCGAACATTTAGGGAGAATGGTCCTCCGGAAATCTAGGGGGTTGGTGTCAGGTCCTGCAAGTCAACCGTAAAAACACATCAGCACAGGAACGTCAACGAGAGAATACGGACCGGAACAATCGGCAAAGACCACAGCGACGAAAATGGATTAGCGATTGGAAACTCGGTACGTGGAACTGCAAATCTCTCAACTTCATTGGAAGTACTCGCATACTCTCCGATGTACTGAAGACCCGCGGTTTCGGCATCGTAGCGCTGCAGAAGGTGTGCTGGACAGGAGCATTGGTGCGAACGTTTAGAGGTAATCATACCATCTACCAGAGCTGCGGCAACACACGCGAGCTGGGAACAGCTTTCATAGTGATGGGTGATATGCAAAGGCGCGTGATCGGGTGGTGGCCGATCAATGAACGAATGTGCAAGTTAAGAATCAAAGGCCGATTCTTTAACTTCAGCATAATCAACGTGCATAGCCCACACTCCGGAAGCACTGATGTTGACAAGGACGCATTTTACGCGCAGCTCGAACGCGAGTACGACCGCTGCCCAAGCCACGACGTCAAGATCATTATAGGAGTTTTGAACGCTCAGGTTGGCCAGGAGGAGGAGTTCAGACCGACGATTGGAAAGTTCAGCACCCACCGGCTAACGAACGAGAACGGCCTACGACTGATAGATTTTGCCGCCTCCAAGAACATGGCCATTCGTAGCACCTATTTCCAGCACAGCCTCCCGTATCGGTACACCTGGAGATCACCTCAGCAGACAGAATCGCAAATCGACCACGTTTTGATCGATGGACGGCACTTCTCCGACATAACCGACGTCAGAACCTATCGTGGCGCTAACATTGACTCCGACCACTACCTGGTGATGGTGAAACTGCGCCCAAAACTATCCGTCATCAATGATGTACGGTACCGACGCCCGCCCCGGTACAATCTCGAGCGGCTGAAACAACCGGATGTCGCCAATGCGTACGCGCAGCATCTTGAGGCATGAGGGCGAGCTCGATAGAACCCCTCTTGAGGACTGCTGGAGGACAGTCAAAGCAGCCATTAATGACGCTGCCGAAAGCGTTGTCGGATATGTGGAACGGAGCTCAAGAAACGATTGGTTCGACGAGGAGTGCCAGGAGGTTTTAGAGGAGAAGAATGCAGCGCGGGCTGCAATGCTGCAGCATGGTACGCGGCAAAACGTGGAACGATACAGACTGAAGCGGAAACAGCAAACCCGCCTATTCCGGGACAAAAAGCGCCGCCTGGAAGCGGTGGAATGGCAAGAGATGGAGTTGCTGTACCGTTCTCAAGAAACGCGGAAGTTCTATCAGAAGCTCAACACATCCCGCAAAGGCTTCGTGCCGCGAGCTGAGATGTGCCGGGATAAGGATGGGAGCATCTTGACGGATGGACGCGAGGTGATCGAAAGGTGGAAGCAGCACTACGATGAACACCTAAATGGCGCAGAGAACACAGGCACAGAAGGTCAGGACAGCGAAGGCAATGGCTACGTCAGCACAAAGGACAGCGAAAACCAACCAGCTCCCACGATGGGGGAAGTTAAGGATGCCATTCAACAGCTCAAGAACAACAAGGCCGCTGACAAGGATGGTATCGGAGCCGAACTAATCAAAATGGGCCCGGACAGGTTGGCCGCTTGTCTGCATCGGCTGATAGTCAGAATCTGGGAAACG